>NW_027468131.1:0-41874 GCF_965363235.1 Mytilus galloprovincialis
TTCCATCATTTTCTTCCCCAACAAAAAAACCCTCTTCATTACGTATAGTTTCACCATTTTTTTTTATAAAATTGTTTAATCATTTTTTTTGTAGTTTCTTTTTTACGAATTTTAACATCATTTTCTGATAAATCTCTTGATTTTTCAAATTCCTTATTTATATTATTTTGAAACTCTTCATCATCTTGAAAAGACGTTTCTTCTTCTTCTTCTTCATAATCATTATTTTTAAACTCAGGATTATCAAACTCATAACCTCCTTCAGCCATTTTATTCATCTAAAATATTAGATAATAAACAATAAAAAGAACCTGTTAAAAACAACTTAAGATAAAAATAATTAAATTTTTTATTTAACATTATTTTTACATTTTTTACTAATTTTTCTTTTGTTTCTTCATCCATTTATTTAATTAAAAATTGATTCATAGTTTGGTGGATTTCCGTTATCAACTAAAATTATTTTATTAAAGAAAATCAAAGATTTTCCATTTTTTTTTTAATTCGTTTTTTACTCTATTTTCTGTTTCCTCAATTAGTTTTTTTCTTTCATCATCTGGTAAACTTTCTGAACTTTTTGAATTTTTAAAACTTTCTCTTTTTTTTTATTTAATTTCATTTCATTAAATTTTTCTAATTCATCTAAAATAAGTTTAAATTCATCTGCACTTATCTGTCCGTCAGTTAAAGATTTTGATATTAAATCTTTTATGCTGTTTAACTTGCATTCTGCCATTGTTTTAATTTCATAATGTTTTTTTGATTTTGTTGTCAACTTTCTTCTAATTAATTTAACTAGACCTCCTAAACTTCCACATACAACAGCTGCAATTTGTATGGGAAGTAAGATAGGAAAAGCTATTCCTATACCAGCTAAAACAACAGATGTCGAAATTAAACTTGTATCAACACCATCAGTAACATTAACTCCGCGTTTATATTTTTTGTATAGTGATTTACGTTTATCTCTCTCATTTATTAATGTTTTTTCTATTTCTGTTATTTTTTGTAGTCTATAATTTTGTCCATCTTCTATAGGTAATTCTGGATATAAATCAGGAGCTGTAGGTTGTTTCATTTTTTAAAGTAAAAATTGATTTTTTTTTCTCTTAAATCCCACAGAATTCTTTCTCTGCCTGTTCTCCCGGTTTTTTTATTTTTTTTTTTTTGGAATTTTTTTTGTTGTTTTTTTGGGTGTTTTTAATAACGTTTTTTTTTATAAAAAAGTTAAAAAAAAATTTTTTTTGGGAGTAAGAAAATTTGGTGTTTTTTGGGTGTTTTTTGCTTTTTTTATGAAAATTTAGGGCTCTTTTACTTGAAATGAGGGTAATTTTTTGGGGGTCAAATTTTTTTTGGGGGGGTGCGCTGGACTCGTTAAAGTACTATACTACTATAGACAGAATTGCAAAATAAACTTATATAAAAAAAAAATGAAGAATTAATTTATAACAGACTCACTTTGGATTAATGTAAAAATATTCAAATGGGAAACACATCTGTTTTCTATGGAGAGATCATGGAGAAATTCTTCAAAATAATTACAAAAAAATTGTTTTATCCAATAACGTTTCAAATGCTATATATATCCTCGCCGGAATTCGAACTCCTGCTACTGAGATTTCGTGACATCAAATTGCCTGCACTGTATCCGACGCGCTAGACAACTCGACGAACTTGGCTTAACAAAAATAAAGCCTTCTGTGGCCGAGTGTTACATTTTTTTTCGTCAATTTTAATATAGATTCGTAATACAGTACATGATATATAAGGCATGAAGATGGTATTGGTATATATCAGTTGATTTATCTATTATAAAGGATCCTTCAAATTAATGCAAGATACAGTCACAGAAATAATTATATTTATAAGTACGTCTGAACCAGTGACAAGTCTACAACATATTTATCAATTGGATCACCAGCAGTGATGGTGATACATGGATGTGTACATTCTGTATATACAACTCGTCTAAACATCAACTCAACAATGTTAGATATGTAAATTTGCTTAAGCAAGTTTTCGTTTTTCCCTCGCCGGGATTCGAACTCATGCTACTAAGATATCGTGACACCAAATTGCCTGCACTGTATCCGACGCGCTAGACCACTCGACCACTTTGACTACTCAGAAATAAAGCTTGCGGTGGCTGGATGTTACCTTTCCTCGTCAGTTTTAATCTAGATTCGTAATACAGTACATGATATGTAAGGCATGGAGATGGTATTGTTACAGATCAGTTGATTTATCTATTATAAAGGATCCTTCAAATTAATGCAAGATACAGTCACAGAAATAATTATATTTATAAGTATGTCTGAACCAGTGACAACTCTACAACATATTTATCAATTGGATCACCAGCAGTGATGGTGATACATGGATGTGTACATTCTGTATATACAACTCGTCTAAACATCAACTCAACAATGTTAGATCTGTTAACTTGCTTTCACAAATATTTTGTTCTTTCCTCGCCTGGATTTGAACTCATGACTGAGATATCGTTACACCAAATCGCCTACACTATATCCGCGCTAGACCACTCGATATGTTTATACAAGTCTAGATTGAAAACAACGTTTGAACCTTTGATTGCGTTGAATGAAAACTGCCATGTTATACGTATGCATGTAAAACAAATTACGTTGTAGAGGGGTCTAAAAAAAGCACAAACAAAATTTCCCAAAAGACCAACAAAAGTGAAAAAATATATTTTAACAAACCGCATTTGACTAACAGGTCGAACAACTGATGTTCTTTAACCCTGCTGACTGCTATTGACGATTGCCTCATAAATTGATCACACGATGTAACAAAATGGATATTTATATTAATTTAATACCAAACAGAAACAGCAAACTATATAATAATTTATTAGAAAAAGTAGTACCAGACTTATTTAAAGGCAACAGTAGTATACCCTGTTAAAAAGTCATAAATCGATTGAGAGAAATCAAATCCGGGTTACAAACTAAACTAAGAGAAACACATGAACTATATAAGAAAACAACGGAAGAACAGAAATACTGAGGTGCTACAAAAAAAGGCCAACGCAACATACATAGAAAAGAACTAATTAATTACAGCTGCCATATCCTGTCTTTTCAAACTGCCATACTCCTTAACTGTTGAGATAAATTGTCCCTTAGTTTAGTGCACAATATGATTTTTTTTTAAACTAACAAATCCAAACTTTATTGATCTTAATTGGTTTAAATAGAGAATAATGCACAGAATCACAAAGTAATGGTTACAGGACTACAATTATTTAAAAGAATATAATGCTAGAAAAGAATATATCCCCCCCCCCCCCCCAAAAAAAAAAACAAACAAACCCAACACTTTTCAAGTGTCTGCTGGTACTCTTGGCTTTCACTACTAAAATGATTTTATATTGAAATACTAGGTACTTTGTATAACCTATTTAAGTCTCATGTTTCATATTTGTTTACTTTTTCACATAAATATATTGTAGCTAACATTTCAAAATTCTGTCTTTATTTTTCTTCTTCGTTTTAAAATTATTGATCATTCTTTATTGATATATAATAACCAACTTACATTTTGTTGTATATATAACTAATATGTCGTTGTATGACCTTCAATGATGAGTGGAAGACAGACCACAAGGTATTAAAGGCATGATACTGACAGATGTCAACATATTCAAACAAAATACGATAACGGCCTGATTAATGTACAACACAAAAAAAAACAACCTTATACAAATCTGTTTTACAGCTACACACCACAACCACTGAATTACAGAATCCTGACTTTTGACAGGCACTCAAATACAGTCCCTAGTTTGGACAGTGTGTTACTTGCCTATTCTGTTTATATCTCTTCCAAATGTATTTCTTCATGTTTTCAAATAGCAAGTAGGGGAATGAATTGACACTGTAAAAAAAAATATTGGGATATGAATTTTAAGTAGTGATTTGGTCCAACTGAAAAAGTTTAAAAATTAGCACTTCGGAAGCAGTCAAAAGATTTCAAGACCCCCTTAACACAAAATTGTCCATATTTTGAGTTAGAGCCGATGAAATATTCTATAATTTTGATATAATTTTTTCCAAAAGTAATACAACACACTGTAAAAATATATTGAGAAAGAGCAGCTGTGATTGTTTTATTTACAATTATTATCTAAAAGAAATGCACTACGAATTAATTGTGTACTCGGACTACATACAGAGTATTGCGTGGTAAAACATATTTGAGGGCGCGATAACCATCCCATTAACTAGTAAAATAGGGTACTTATTTTTCCCTTTAACATGTCATTGATAAGTTCTTTAAAGCAAAACGCGTGTCTGATGTACAAAATTATACGCCCTGTATGAGTTTTTGTGTTATATTTGAATAGATGTTTGTAACCTAATACAATCTGAGAATGTGTTTTAACGAAAATCAGTTCTAACATGACTAATAATGCATATGTTTGCTTGATAAAAGTACCTATGCCCATTAGTTGAAACAAAGACGAAAATGTTGAGTAAAACGACAGTGAAGGTTTTATATTGAGAATAATTCGAAAAGATTAATCAAAATAGATCTATAAGTTGGTTAAAGCCAGGTCTTGGAAAAGAAAACATAAGAAATGTAAACGAATGATTTTAGTAAGCCGAGATAACCGAAATCTTCTAACTCTTTTCTGCTTATCTACAAAGACGTACTTATCCCTGGTTGAAAATGAAAAGGTGGTTGCGGCAAAATAAACAAAAGTGCCTTTTTGAATTTTAATGCAAGAATAAATGCAGTTAATGCTTTACAAATTAAAATTCATTAGTTTCACATTAATTCATTTGAAGATTGATATCGGATAAAACCTTAAGCCACATCTTCAGGGGGAGTGGAATAAAACTCGCTGCACATGTGTTGTCCAACATCGACAATATAAATAGGAAGGTTCGAAGCATCAATGTTCATGCGAATCAAAACAGTTTAATTTTAAGGACAGTGAATCATATAAATAACAGATCAATGCATATGCTGTTAACGGCCAATCTTTAAAATGGGGTTGATCGAGGCGACGGGGGATGGAAATCAGGAAAATACTGTGTGAAATGTTTATTTGATGTGTTCCAGACCCTACTTGTTAAGACTTTAAACATGCAATTTTAATTCACCAACCGACGGAAATTTCATAAACCCCTAACAACCCGAGCGAAACCACACTACGAATATGGAATCGGTCAAAATATCACGCTAGGAAATAGGTCACAATCATCAATTTTACATGCCAACAACTAGTCTGATAGCTTACGAACTAAGGATTTGAATGCATATCTTGTATGAGTTTAGATATATATACCTAATATCGGTTATTTAACTCGTGATGTAGTGTCACTCTTACTTCAAGATAGCCGATATTAATTAGATTGTGCGTTATACGCACATCCTTGACAATTATATCCATATAATTTGAATTTCCACGAGCCTGACGTATTGATCAACATATAAAAATGCCTAACAATGTGACAGAAAGTGTGTTTCAACTGTGAAAAGAGAAATGGAAAATTAAAATTGTCACGTTTGTTATAGTTTGAAGTCGCCTTTATGTGTACATTTAATGAAAAAAAACATCAAGGTGTGAGACGTCCTGTTTTCAGTAACGTCTTAATATTGAATTCGATGAGACGGGATGCATTACATAAAGTTATGGTTTTGGGGGATTATAAATATATTGAAATGATAAATTAAAGTTTCAACATACCTTTTTAGTATTTTTGAAGGTTTCAATTAAGGTAGTACTACAGTCTAACAATGATTTTTTTTGAAGATATTTTTTTTTATCACATAATTTGGAAGTAAGTATCATTCTGCACTGTTTGTAAAAATCCCAAAGTCATTATCACATCACAACAGGGAGTAAATTGATAATGAATTTATTTAAATAAAAGCACATGGTCATTAATCTAAATATATAGGCATTTTGGAGGGCTTATATGTCAATCATCTGTTGATACCAGTGTCCAGCTGTTAATTCCTGACCACAGGATAAATATATCACTACATTGCAACAAAACTAAATTATAAAACATGGAAGTTTAAAACAGAGAAAAAGAAATTGATATGAAAAAGAAAAATCTTAAGGGAAAAAATCTACTAAACAGTTTTAGGCATTTTAACAAATTTATTCCATAAAACTAAAAAATCATGTTGAACAGTATATTTTCAAGAAGGGGATGGTCTTGCACTTTTTATGGACACATGTACAATTTTAATTTCAGTCATCATGGTCATATTATATTGTTTTTTTTGAAATACAAACGAAAACTATTCTTTATAGTGAGAATAATTAAGTTAAATATTGATTATATGCAGCTGGTCATTCCTGTTATTCTCTTATATTAGACTGCCTGGACAGAGGCGGAGCTTTGTCTTTATTTAATTACTACATCACACATGTTGGTCAAATCTGCACCGTCAAACTCCCACCAAATGCAAATTTTGTATTATACAGTTTACACAAAATTCAAATTTTACAGCATTAGAGCATCAAACACAAAAGGTGTGTGGTTCTATTGATACAGTAATGGTGTCAGAATACTCCTGGTGTGGTCCCAGTGAAATTTTTGTTCTAATGTGTCATTTATAGAAGTTCTAAAGGCGAAATTCAGTTTTAAGGTCATTTTGCAGAACATTTTTCATGAGAATTGTAAGGAAAAAATGAAAACATAAACTTTATGGGTACTCGCTTTGGCTTGACTTATATATGTGATTGAAGGGAGTATTTTCTACAAAATCTTGTCCCAGTTTTAGATAATTGTTTTTTAAATGAATTTATAGGTCTCCAAAGATGAAAGATGAAATGAAGTTTGGCATCTAGCAGTAAAACAATACATCGTCTTAATCTTCTTAATGGAGGCATATATAAAAAATCTGAGCCACAGTTTTGTAGTTTGTGTATGGTTGATTAAAGAGATGAAAACATTTTTTTTTACTACCAATTGATCTGCGTGTGCCATTTTCATTTAAGTTGGAAGACCACTTTTTGGGCAATTAATGAGCTATATTTTGAGATAATACCAAAAATAAATTTATCAATAGATTGAGAAAGAATTATATTTCAGCTTTAAAATGAGTTAAAGATTTTAAAAATCCATTGAGTAGTGCTTAAGAAATTAATCTTTAAAGACTGTTGGTTGGAGTCAGAAAATTCCGACTGTAGTGCTACCTTAAATGTTTATTTTTGTATGTCTCTTTTGATCATATAGCTCGTCATCGGTTTAAGTCTAATGCATCATTAGAATTTAAATGTTACGGTTTGCGCATTCCTGCTGAAGATGTATTATGAAAAGCTTCCAATTGTTATCTTCAATCATTTAAGGACTCGAGAAGGTAAAACAACTAAAATAAATTGCATAAGTATTTGACTTTTTTTTTCTCTCAAAAAGCCAAATTCCATTCCTTTATATGATATTTAAAGTGCATATATCTTATTTGTGAGTTATAGCTTGAAACTTTAATAGAAATGGTCATCCATTCTCAATTTCATTTTATATATACTGCAGAACGGCAATGTTATTTAATACCAACGAATATATGTCTATAAATTGAATGCAGAGTACTTAATTTGTTGTATCGACTTAATCATTTACCGGTACAACATGAATTAAATGATGGATGTACCCCAATCCAAAAGTTAAACAAAAGGTCCATACTATATTATCGTTTCATAATTGATTTAAATTAAACAGTCCCGCCTGTGTCGTTTCTAAAATTAGCTGCAAATCAGTTCATTTTACAACTTCCTTACAGTTCTAGCTTATTTGAAAATGGCCTACCTCATCGATAATTATTATAAATACTTACTGGAAGTGAAGGTTGCTGATATAGAAACATTTGTACCACGCCTTAGATTACAATCATGATGTACACCTAAACCGGCGCAATCGACATTGATAGATTCCAGAATTCCAGTCGTACTATGAGATGCACTTGGTTCTAAAATAAGAATTAACAACTACTAAACATCAGCATACTCAGTGAGGATGTGAAATTTGGGTGATATAACATGAAGTTTCGAAATAAAACTAAAAATTTTTTTTCCGCTTGCTGTTTTAGTGGTGTCATGTAAATAAACAACACCAAAACAGAGAAAAGTATTGCCGATAAAATTTAAAATTACACTAGTAAAAGATCAAGATGAAAGGTATGCATAGATACTTAAAACTACAGTATTCACAATAACTGGCGATTTTAATTATAGTTTGTGTGATTCTGATAAATGTACGGTTAGGGCTATCAGAATGGTACACATTTAATTTCGATTTCAATTAGCAGTGGAGTATAATGACCATTTTTCACACTTTTTTTTAGAATGAAACAGTAATGAACTCGATGAGGAATTAAGTAGGGTTCCATACAATATATGCAGTGAAATGACGTTCCCTTTAAACAAAGTATTGGAGACAATTTTGATGGTATCAAAACTGATTATGTGTTTAGATTTGAACTTTAAAGATATCGTAAATTGTTTTAAACAATTATTCCTTTGTCATATATAATTACAATAGTCTTGATCATAAAACACTTCACTTTCTAATATTAAACTATTAAAAAATTTTCCCCCAAGAAATTGAACTACAATTCCCGCCTTACCGGACATTTTTTTTAACGACAACATTTACCCAAAAGAAGTGAAAAAATAAAACATCTGATTTACCAGTGATTTCCGATGACCGATAAAACTGTCTTTGTTAAAATATGTATAAATAAAAAGTATATTAGATACAAAAAACATGAGAGAATCAATATTTTACCATATATGAAATTGACGAAGGGATGCTGAAATCTTACCACGTACATTAATAGATTAGCATAAGCTGTCCTTCATTTTCTGACTTAAGGTAAAGCGCTTCTGACATTTTGATATTTATTAGGTAGGTTCAATTAAGACACGCCTAGCTGCATGATCTATTTCTTATTCTTTTGTTCAATGCGATTGCTTATATACACTGCTATGTTATGTCATTCTTAAGTTTATATTTTAAATACTTTTGGTATATTGTGAGAATATATATGACGGGGAAATACAAATGACAGCTATTGACTTGTTTTAATTTTATACAGTTGATAATTCTTTAACCCCAAAGCAAACCAAAAGCACGACTGTTTAAAAATCTAATATACAATGTTTTGAACTTACTACATAAACTGTAAGGTGGTTTGATACATCGAACAAGGCAAACGACAAATGGCAGAATTATGAGAACGTATTTCATACTAACTGCACAACGTGTCAATAGTACAAACGAAACTGGAAAGTATAATGATCGAACACTCACAACAATGAGATATATATAGTACAACAAACAATGGCCAAATGTGTTATATCCAATGGATTTACACAAAGTAACCTCCTACTTATCATTCTGATTCCCTTCAACTTAGCATGTACGAATTGTCTAATAATAAAATCCAGATAAGATGTAATACATGTAGTTCAAAACCTTTAAATGAAAGTTTTATTTAGATTGGCTAATGGTTCGGTGTGCGCAAAGGCTCCGTGCTGAAGATCGTACGTAGACCTAATATGGTTTACTTTTACAAATTGTGACTTAAATGGAGAGTTGTCGCATTTGCACATATACCACATCTGCTTATATCTATCATTGTTTTCTAGAAATACTCGACATACCTAGATCTTTCAAACCCACCACTTTTCATATGTCTAGGACTTCGCTCATTGTATGTTTTTACAAAAAGGAAAAGGAACAAAAAAAAAAAAAAAAATGTGTGTCAACATGAACATGTCAAACGCAAAACAGTTGAATAGTAAAAGCGTATTCAACATTATGGTGTCAAACGCAAAACAGTTGAATAGTAAAAGCGTATTCAACATTATGGTAAAATTAAAGAGCACAAGGGTGTACGTTTGATCATTTGTGGATATAACTTTATCTCATTCGCAATCCAAAAAATGTCTTTATGCAATATGTGATAAGTTAATGTTACCATTCCGATTTTAATGATTTATTTACATCGTAGTTGAATATGAGACTTTCATAATTAAAAAAAAATTAGCCTGCTTATAATTTGGTTCAAAGATACTGTACTTTATTTATATTCATCTTCGACTCGTCGAAGATGCGAGTGCATTATAGCTATACTGATCAATGGAACGGACATAGAAGAAGTGATCTTATAACTATATGAGAAATCCGACAGCTACCTCTTTGTGGGAAACTCTAAAAGATTTATATAAATATGCAAATTAAGTACCTTCCTTAAACGAGAGATAATGATTAAATTCATTTAAATAAGATATAGATTATGAATTGAATACTGTTTTAATATTCATTCTAAATCTACAGTTAGTAATACCGAATTCTACATGTATAAAATTGAGAAAGGAAATGGGGAATGTGTCAAAGCGACAACAACCCGACTATAGAGCAGACAACAGCCGAGACCACCAATAGGTCTTCAATGTAGCGGGAAACTTTCATACACATATTTTTTAAGGGCGGCCTTCAGCTGGCCCCTTAAAAAATATGTGTATGAAAGTTATCATTGTTTATTTAACTAATCTGACTGTATGCCTGTCAATATTTATAACATATCAATCTAGTGATTAAAAACAATGATATGAAAAACGATAGAGAAGTCACAATCTAAATTTAGAGACTGACAATTCCACACATATGCATTTTAACCATACAACAAAATGTTTGATGAAAAGTATTTTGCGAATAACAGTAAAGGTAAGTAATTACTGATTTTAAATGAACAACTGAAACGTCATGGACATGAAATACACAGAATGACAGACTAATTTATTTTATTGGATAAAGAAGTTGAATATTATTCTGCAGCTAAAATACTAAATTCCTGTTATCTTTATCTACTAGATATATTAAACAAGTAATATGTCCAGTAACACGTCCATTTTCATCCTTATTTTGAGCTGGTTCAGAGATGGAAAATAAGTATAGCTGTTGTGGTCTCATGTTCAAAACTCTAATTATTTTTGAAAGAACCAAACTGCTGGTAATTTTGTTTTATTCACCAGAAGATTAAATTCAGTCCTTTTCTTTTTATATTTACATGTTTAAATCAACACAATTATTGAAATCATGAAACGATGTGTTTCCCTCGGTTTTAGTTTGTTGTCCAGATTTGTTTTCTCTCAATCGATTTATGACTTTTGAACAGCGGTATACCACTGTTGCCTTTATCTTCCTGTCGTTGCACCAATAAAATTTCCTGTGCATACGTGTGGTCATCTTAGATGTTGCTTCTCAGCAGATATAATTGACTCATAAGTTATTTTCGGTCCGAATTAATCGGACTATATCCTTTTGTTTTGATACATTTTCTCCATACCCGGGCATGATCATGAAGGGACACATGTCTAGTGTGTTGTAAGAAACTTGAACTGCTTAGCCTTAGTCCGTCGTCGCACTTGCATTTATCCCAGATTTACGGAGTCAGTATTTTCTCACATAACTTTAATCTTCTATGTGAAAACTGCCATTATCGCTTTTCCTCCTGTTTTTTGGTTTTCTCAATTTTCTCCTTTAAATTGTTGATCTACATTCTGGTATTTGTAATCTCTTATCTATGTTTGTAATGAACCCAAATATTTTTTTTATTTCATCTCGCCGCATATGTCATGCCGCTTTTTCGAATCCGGAATTTGTTGGTCAAATATCTATTCTTTTCTCGGTAGGTACAACATTATTTGATTTTAAGCTTTATTCGTGCCATGTTCATTGTCTGTGCCTGCCTTTTCGCATTATTGTTAAAGATTTGTTATGAAATAAGAATTTCGTCTTATCTATCTGTACTGTACATATTGTCACTGGATACACATTTAAGTTAAACATAGGATAAGTGAATTAAAAACAAATCCTACAGGTATAGAGTGCACTGTAAAGGCATCCGGGGCAATACATTATCAAACTTTGTATATAGAGATGTGCCGCTCTTGTCAAAAGACATATAATAATTGTCTTTGTACATATTTTCCAACTCATTTTCTATTTGATGGCTTAAAGTAGCTAGAATATCATTTTCTGAAATCAAAGAATAAAAATATTGAATCGCTTTAATTCGTTCGTGAGGGTTTAATTGGTTTCCTTTAATTCTATATTCTCTTAATGTTTTTAGCACTTTTTGAAATATAATGCTTATACTGATGTGGAAAGGAATCACCCTTGCAGACAGAAAGTTAAAAAAAGATCTAAATATACCACATGTACTTAATTGAAAACCTTTTGAAATTCTTTAAACGGCCAAAGATGTTTACCTTGATGAGGTCGAGATTCAGTATACTAGCACTACATGTATAATAACATTATGATTTAGTTTCGCTTTCATTTAATATTTGAATAATTTAATTAAGGATTCAACGACTAACGTGTCTTTTGATTGACTGACAGTATTTTGTTTTATCATCTCATAGACATAATTCTGTCATGTGAACGTGACGTCTTCAACATGTTTGTGATTTACGCCAGTTTAAAATGGAACTCAGAATTAAATCATAAGAAATGACTGTAATATTTTTTCGGTCTATTCCAAATAACATAATAAAAAATGAGGTGCACACTTGATAATAACACGCTATATGTTATCTTTCCGTAGACAGAAAAAAAGTAACAGTTATTCCTGAAATCTTTTTTTCAAACCATAATTTTATATGAATGTCATATCAAATGAATACGAAACCTCAGGAAAAACAAGAAGATACGTTCTAAACATACTAAATTTAGATATGAAAATACCACTCATATGCATTTTAATCACACAACAAAATGTTTGGAGATAAATATTTTGTGAATAACAGAAAAGGTAAGTAACTATTGATATTAAGAAAAACCTTATGAACATGATGTTATCAGACTCACAAGTGAAATTATTTTACTGAATAAAGAAATCGAATTGTATTCAAATGCTGAAACACTCCCTGTTGTGTTTCTCAACCAAACATAGTAACAAAGTAACATATCGTGTGACACGTCACTATTCGTCTTTATTTTTGCTCGCTGATGGATGGAAAATAAGTTTTATTTTTTTGGTTCCATTTAAAACTCTAATTTGTTTTTTAAAGAAATGTATTGCTGGTAATTCTGTTTTATTCACCAGAAGATTAAATTCAGTCCTTTTTTTAAATATATTTATATATTGTATGTTTTTAATCAACACAATTATTGAAACCATGTCTAGTCTCAGGGATAATCAAATTGTTATTGTTTTACTCTCAATAAAACAGTTTGGTTAGTTTATATATGTAACACTCAGAAACGTGTCCTTCCACCCAAACGTGTCCGATACTCCCAAACGTGTCCACTTCGACGTCACTGAACTGCAAAACATGTCTAGTTGTAAAAAGGGCGTCAAAGCGTGTCATTTGTATTATTCAGACGCCTAAACGTGTCCAATCCTTCAAACGTGCCAAATTCCCCAAACTTGTCCTATAATATATTTTTAGGGAAATAAAAGATTGTTATACTGATATTCCGTAAAAATAAAACTGTCCAAAAAAAATATAATTTAATTCCGAGTTATGATTAGTGTAAATTCCTAATAACGTAAAGTGTAAATTCTTGTAACTGTACACATTTAGGCATAATCCCAAATTCCCGGAATAATTAAGGTACAATCCAAGAGTTCCGGCAAATATAATGAAATATTTGCCACTGGACGTAATGTCTCTTGTTTGCGTGTATTTAAGTGATGCTCGAAACCAAAAGTTCATAATATAAAACCTTACTACCACTTTATAATTTCAAGAGGTTTTTTTTTCTATTTTTTGAGAGAATCAAATAGTTTCTTGTTGAAGTTAAATCGGTCTTTACTGGCTCTTTAGATTTTTAAGTTTAACTAATGTTAATCCCGAATAATCGTAAACAAATTTAGGCCCAGTCCTAAATCCCCGGTATGATAATAAAACTTATGTATAGTATTTATTGTTAATATGATATCGTTCGAATAATGCATGAAATATTTGGCACTGGACTTATGACTCTTGTTTGTATGTTTTCACTTTAGTAGTGATGCTGGAAACCTAAAATTTATTAAAATACCTGATAAACAGTTTATGATTTGAATATCTTTTAAAATATCAGAACTGTTGAAAAAAAAGGAAGTCAATTCTTTTAAAAGCCTGCCGTGCAGTATTCGCGGATTACAGCTGATTTCTTTTTGCTTGCAAAGTAAAACTTTGTTTTGCTTGCTTGCTTTGTTTGTATAATTGTTAATACAAGCTTTGTAAATAAGATTGACATCTTTAAACAATATATATAGGCATTGTTTAACCTGAATATATTACATTTGAATTTAATTGGGTGTTATCCTATGGATTGTACAATATAAAATCCAAGCAAGCAAGCTAACCAAAGTTTTGTTCTACATGCATTAGGAAATTAGCTGTAATATAAAAGGCATCATCGGAGTTTATTAGTACAGAATAATTACATAGTAAACGATTAATTCAACTGAATTAGAATTATTTGTACATGTATGTGCGCTCTAAACGAGCATAATACTTGCAACTGGAATATAAGCAATTTCAGTCCAAAAAAAAGTTGATTTATGTGTTACAGGTTAAATTTGCAATAACAACCGGCATTGAACCAACTTATACTAATAAATGACCACTTCATCAACTGTGTCCCCCATTATAGAATTGTCGTAAACGTTATTGATTTTATTCATGTATTAGCGCTAAAAGACGTTAGACGTCCTGGCGTTTAATAGTGGACACGTTTTGGCGAATAACAATTATCGGACACGTTTGGGGAATATTGGATATTACGGACACGTTTCGGGAGAATAGACACGTTTGGGGGAATCGGACACGTTTGGGGACAGGACACGTTTGGGAGTGTTACATATATATTAGTGTTTTAGGGCTGTTGAAAAACAATAATATCAGATCACTCACTGCAAAATGTTATTTTGTTTTTCAATTGGTACGAAACGTCGCCCTTCCAAAGTTTCAAAGTTTATATAAGCCTTATACAAAACCATTGATCTAATATTGTGTATTTGTACTTACAATGTTGATAGTAATTAGATCCAATTGTGCAATTCGAAACTTTTATCTCATACCATCACATTTATCAGATGGAATATTAGTAATGACTATTTCACATCATATCACTTATTGAAAAGAAATTAAACTTTGCAGCCTCTTTTTGAATAAGCATTATAGGCATACACAAAGGGGAGAAGACATCAAAAGGAAATCATTAGGAATTACGAAATTTTAATAGAGAAAGGACAAAACTTATGTTGTTATAACTTGTGTCATTACTACTTTTCAAAATGAAATGTGTTTCAACTAAACATTTTCGTTAGCCTGAAACTGTAATTGTGTTATAGAAGTTGTGGTTTTACCGCAGACAAGTTTAAATATGGAAGTATTAAAGTAATATGTACTTTCGTGATTCTCAATTGAGATCACTATGAATGATTGTGATGTCCTTGACTTAGGGAGATAGAAAGATTTTATCTGCCCACAACAAGGTAAATGTTTTAGGAAGGGCGTCTCTAGAGAGGAACATGATAATTTTATCGTGGGTGAACACATTTTCATATCTTCTTATTTAGTAGTATGAGGGTACTTTATGTTTAATTCCACCATTGTCCTTCTTTTGATGAATGAATAAGATGATAAAGTATAGTTATAATAGTGCAGATATATCATTTGAAAGGTTACCTGCATGTCACAAAATAAAATGGCCATTTCCCACATAGTTGTTGTGAAGATCAGATACGACCAATAATCGATGGCATAAAGTTCAGACATTTTATTTTGAGATAAAAACATTTTAAAGACTTGTCATGGTCTAAACGCTAAATTACAAAATACAATTATGTTATGCTAAAAGATGAAGTGATTTAACAAAAAAAAAAAAAAAACCACAAACAAACAAACACATATGTTATTGCAAATCATAGCGCTGATAAGTGGCAGAATAATAAACAATAATTTCGTACTTATGATTCCAAGTGATTCAATATGATTAAGACAAACTATTTATTAGGACAGGCAGAAAAATACAACATGCACAGTAGTTGTTCACCTCTAGATATCATTTGATTTGATTTGTGTAGGGTTGCTGTCTTATTAAATAATTACAAACTTTCTTATAATGCTTATGCATTATTTAATGTAATTAAAATTTGGAGGTTGTTATTTAGCAGATTTTCTAGCACTTGTCAGATGTCATACTGTGACCATATCACAATATCACAGAACGCACAATCTACTAGAGAAAACAACACTTTGCATTTTTTTTAAATAGCCAATTTTACAACGAATTAATAATAAAAAATGAATACAAAATAAGATTTAAAAAACCCAGTAAAAACTACATTTATAGAACTGTGCATATGAAACTTAAGCATTTGCATATTTGTTTTTTATGTCATTCAATTTAAATTGTATTTTTTCCTTCAGTTTTTGACGGAAAAACCACCTTTCTTTTAAAGCTATACCTCACGATACCGACTGTAATATTTCATGCGATATGTTTCCTGTATGGGATTTTCTGTAACATGAAATTGAATACCAGACCCACTATAGAGTCAAAACGATCTGAGGATAATTGCTTGAATATAACAATTAAAACAGGTACGAAGTAATATTGCTGTTGATGCTGTTAAGTAAAAGAATTCAAGTTCAAACACACACAATCATTATGCAAACACTATTTGTTTCATGATATATACGAACCATATTATATAAAGAAAATCACACACAGTCGAATATTTATGTTTTGAGTAGCATCTATCAGAATGCCATTGTTCCCCAAAAAACAAATTATCCTTGCTAGAAGAGCTTGATAAAAACAAAAAAAAAAAAAAAAAAATACTGACGGAATCTTGAAAACTATGATGTATTCAATTCAATATAATCATTGCTATCCTTTCAAATATGTTAAGAATTGTATCCGGGATCTTTGGAAAAATAACCTAGAATAATTAACTATATTGATTAAATACAACCTTAAGAAGGAAATGTTTTCAAACTGCCTTTTAAATTATTTTGGGTTTATTATCATATGCTTGATTACTGACATCTACTGAATAGCAAACCTTACTAAGCGTGTCAACTTTAAACGGAATAAATGAATAATCAAATGTAATAAATATTTTCAAGACAAAAAAGTTTTATTGAATACGTAGCACTAGGTATGTAAAATATAAGAATTGCATTTTTTGAGATTTCATTTTAGACAAATCATCAACAATATACTTATTTGCAAGTATATTAACAACCAACGGATACAATTTCCACTTCGGAGTGAGGCTGCATCATAGGTATTCTAATGGTAAGCATCTTAAACGTATTATAATCAGTTAATTATAAGCAGATATATCAAAGCATACAGAGAAAACGTGTTTACTGATTGCTAACGACATAAACAATAAAGTTCGAATCTTTTTATTAATTGGTTACACGGATGGGTAGATAATCTTATTATCTAAAATATTTGTTTTGGAACTACGCTCTTAATGGTGTTTATTAAATATTACACACCTGTTTTTGGTTAGAGAAAGGTACAATTTGTCTCAAAAGTGAAAAGGTTGTAGGTACCATTATTGGTAATATTTTCAAATTGGTGAACAGCTAGTTTTAAAGGAACGTACATATTTGGTTAGCCGTGATGACACACTTTAATTGACAACGGAAGAGCATACAACTTGTCATATTGTGTTTATTTAGTTTACTATTATCAAGTAGATAAACCAATTTGTACCATTTTGAGTAAGGGTTTTGCTCTAAACTTCATACCTAGCATTGTTACTTAAATTTTAATGTTCAGGTTACTTATAAAATGTTTCATTATTTTATAGGTAATTCGTTACGAAAGCAAAACAATGTAAGTATTATTAGAATAAAAATACGTACTACAATATTGTAAAAAACAACGCGGAATATGTCATGGTATTTTCAATACTCACAAGGAGGCTGTAAACTGACAATGTAATGAATACGAAACCTCAGGAAAAACAAGAAGATACGTTCTAAACATGCTAAATTTAGATATGAAAATACCACTCATATGCATTTTAATCACAACACAAAATATTTGGAGATAAATATTTTGTGAATAACAGAAAAGGTAAGTAACTATTGATATTAAGAAAAACCTTATGAACATGATGTTATCAGACTCACAAGTGAAATTATTTTACTGAATAAAGAAATCGAATTGTATTCAATTGCTGAAACACTCCCTGTTTTTTTTCTCAACCAAACATAGCAACAAAGTAACATATCGTGTGACACGTCACTATTCGTCTTTATTTTTGCTCGCTGATGGATGGAAAATAAGTTTTATTTTTGCTCGCTGATGGATGGAAAATAAGTTTTATTTTTGTGGTTCCATTTAAAACTCTAATTTGTTTTTTAAAGAAATGTATTGCTGGTAATTCTGTTTTATTCACCAGAAGATTAAATTCAGTCCTTTTTTTAATATATTTATATATTGTATGTTTTTAATCAACACAATTATTGAAACCATGTCTAGTCTCAGGAATAATCAAATTGTTCTTGTTTTACTCTCAATAAAACAGTTTGGTTACTTTATATATATTAGTGTTTTGGGGCTGTAGCAAAACAATAATATCAAATCACTCACTGCAAAATGTTATTTTGTTTTTCAATTGGTACGAAATTTCGCCCTTCCAAAGTGTTAAAGTTTATATAAGCCTTATACAAAACCATTGATCTAATATTGTGTATTTGTACTTACAATGTTGATAGTAATTAGATCCAATTGTGCAATTCGAAACTTTTATTTCATACCATCACATTTATCAGATGGAATATTAGTAATGACTATTTCACATCATATCACTTATTGAAAAGAAATTAAACTTTGCAGCCTCTTTTTGAATAAGCATTATAGGCATACACAAAGGGGAGAAGACATCAAAAGGAAGTCTTTAGGAATTACGAAATTTTAATAGAGAAAGGACAAAACTTATGTTGTTATAACTTGTGTCATTACTACTTTTAAAAATGAAATGTGTTTCAACTAAACATTTTCGTTAGCCTGAAACTGTAATTGTGTTATAGAAGTTGTGGTTTTACCGCAGACAAGTTTAAATATGGAAGTATTAAAGTAATATGTACTTTCGTGATTCTCAATTGAGATCACTATGAATGATTGTGATGTCCTTGGCATAGGGAGATAGAAAGATTTTATCTGCCCACAACAAGGTAAATATTTTAGGAAGGGCGTCTCTAGAGAGGAACATGATAATTTTATCGTGGGTGAACACATTTTCATATCTTATTATTTAGTAGTATCAGGGTACTTAATGTTTAATTCCCCCATTGTCCTTCTTTTGATGAATGAATAAGATGATAAAGTATAGTTATTATAGTGCAGATATATCGTTTGAAAGGTTACCTGCATGTTACAAAATAAAATGGCCATTTCCCACATAGTTGTTGTGAAGATCGGATACGACCAATAATCGATGGCATAAAGTTCAGACATCTTATTTGGAGATAAAAACATTTTAAAGACTTGTTCTGGTCTAAACGCTAAATTACAAAATACAATTATGTTATGCTAAAAGATGAAGTGATTTAACAAAAAAAAAAAAAAAACCACAAACAAACAAACACATATGTTATTGCAAATCATAGCGCTGATAAGTGGCAGAATAATCAACAATAATTTCGTACTTATGATTCCAAGTGATTCAATATGATTAAGACAAACTATTTATTAGGACAGGCAGAAAAATACAACATGCACAGTAGTTGTTCACTACTAGATATCATTTGATTTGATTTGTGTAGGGTTGCTGTCTTATTAAATAATTACAAACTTTCTTATAATGCTTATGCATTATTTAATGTAATTAAAATTTGGAGGTTGTTATTTAGCAGATTTTCTAGCACTTGTCAGATGTCATACTGTGACCATATCACAATATCACAGAACGCACAATCTACTAGAGAAAACAACACTTTGCATTTTTTTTAAATAGCCAATTTTACAACGAATTAATAATAAAAAATGAATACAAAATAAGATTTAAAAAACCCAGTAAAAACTACATTTATAGAACTGTGCATATGAAACTTAAGCATTTGCATATTTGTTTTTTATGTCATTCAATTTAAATTGTATTTTTTCCTTCAGTTTTTGACGGAAAAACCACCTTTCTTTTAAAGCTATACCTCACGATACCGACTGTAATATTTCATGCGATATGTTTCCTGTATGGGATTTTCTGTAACATGAAATTGAATACCAGACCCACTATAGAGTCAAAACGATCTGAGGATAATTGCTTGAATATAACAATTAAAACAGGTACGAAGTAATATTGCTGTTGATGCTGTTAAGTAAAAGAATTCAAGTTCAAACACACACAATCATTATGCAAACACTATTTGTTTCATGATATATACGAACCATATTATATAAAGAAAATCACACACAGTCGAATATTTATGTTTTGAGTAGCATCTATCAGAATGCCATTGTTCCCCAAAAAACAAATTATCCTTGCTAGAAGAGCTTGATAAAAACAAAAAAAAAAAAAAAAAATACTGACGGAATCTTGAAAACTATGATGTATTCAATTCAATATAATCATTGCTATCCTTTCAAATATGTTAAGAATTGTATCCGGGATCTTTGGAAAAATAACCTAGAATAATTAACTATATTGATTAAATACAACCTTAAGAAGGAAATGTTTTCAAACTGCCTTTTAAATTATTTTGGGTTTATTATCATATGCTTGATTACTGACATCTACTGAATAGCAAACCTTACTAAGCGTGTCAACTTTAAACGGAATAAATGAATAATCAAATGTAATAAATATTTTCAAGACAAAAAAGTTTTATTGAATACGTAGCACTAGGTATGTAAAATATAAGAATTGCATTTTTTGAGATTTCATTTTAGACAAATCATCAACAATATACTTATTTGCAAGTATATTAACAACCAACGGATACAATTTCCACTTCGGAGTGAGGCTGCATCATAGGTATTCTAATGGTAAGCATCTTAAACGTATTATAATCAGTTAATTATAAGCAGATATATCAAAGCATACAGAGAAAACGTGTTTACTGATTGCTAACGACATAAACAATAAAGTTCGAATCTTTTTATTAATTGGTTACACGGATGGGTAGATAATCTTATTATCTAAAATATTTGTTTTGGAACTACGCTCTTAATGGTGTTTATTAAATATTACACACCTGTTTTTGGTTAGAGAAAGGTACAATTTGTCTCAAAAGTGAAAAGGTTGTAGGTACCATTATTGGTAATATTTTCAAATTGGTGAACAGCTAGTTTTAAAGGAACGTACATATTTGGTTAGCCGTGATGACACACTTTAATTGACAACGGAAGAGCATACAACTTGTCATATTGTGTTTATTTAGTTTACTATTATCAAGTAGATAAACCAATTTGTACCATTTTGAGTAAGGGTTTTGCTCTAAACTTCATACCTAGCATTGTTACTTAAATTTTAATGTTCAGGTTACTTATAAAATGTTTCATTATTTTATAGGTAATTCGTTACGAAAGCAAAACAATGTAAGTATTATTAGAATAAAAATACGTACTACAATATTGTAAAAAACAACGCGGAATATGTCATGGTATTTTCAATACTCACAAGGAGGCTGTAAACTGACAATGTAATGAATACGAAACCTCAGGAAAAACAAGAAGATACGTTCTAAACATGCTAAATTTAGATATGAAAATACCACTCATATGCATTTTAATCACAACACAAAATATTTGGAGATAAATATTTTGTGAATAACAGAAAAGGTAAGTAACTATTGATATTAAGAAAAACCTTATGAACATGATGTTATCAGACTCACAAGTGAAATTATTTTACTGAATAAAGAAATCGAATTGTATTCAATTGCTGAAACACTCCCTGTTTTTTTTCTCAACCAAACATAGCAACAAAGTAACATATCGTGTGACACGTCACTATTCGTCTTTATTTTTGCTCGCTGATGGATGGAAAATAAGTTTTATTTTTGCTCGCTGATGGATGGAAAATAAGTTTTATTTTTGTGGTTCCATTTAAAACTCTAATTTGTTTTTTAAAGAAATGTATTGCTGGTAATTCTGTTTTATTCACCAGAAGATTAAATTCAGTCCTTTTTTTAATATATTTATATATTGTATGTTTTTAATCAACACAATTATTGAAACCATGTCTAGTCTCAGGAATAATCAAATTGTTCTTGTTTTACTCTCAATAAAACAGTTTGGTTACTTTATATATATTAGTGTTTTGGGGCTGTAGCAAAACAATAATATCAA
Organism: Mytilus galloprovincialis; assembly: GCF_965363235.1. NCBI lineage: Eukaryota > Metazoa > Mollusca > Bivalvia > Mytilida > Mytilidae > Mytilus > Mytilus galloprovincialis. The sequence continues at coordinate 22,311 of NW_027468131.1, forward strand.
ATCACTCACTGCAAAATGTTATTTTGTTTTTCAATTGGTACGAAATTTCGCCCTTCCAAAGTGTTAAAGTTTATATAAGCCTTATACAAAACCATTGATCTAATATTGTGTATTTGTACTTACAATGTTGATAGTAATTAGATCCAATTGTGCAATTCGAAACTTTTATTTCATACCATCACATTTATCAGATGGAATATTAGTAATGACTATTTCACATCATATCACTTATTGAAAAGAAATTAAACTTTGCAGCCTCTTTTTGAATAAGCATTATAGGCATACACAAAGGGGAGAAGACATCAAAAGGAAGTCTTTAGGAATTACGAAATTTTAATAGAGAAAGGACAAAACTTATGTTGTTATAACTTGTGTCATTACTACTTTTAAAAATGAAATGTGTTTCAACTAAACATTTTCGTTAGCCTGAAACTGTAATTGTGTTATAGAAGTTGTGGTTTTACCGCAGACAAGTTTAAATATGGAAGTATTAAAGTAATATGTACTTTCGTGATTCTCAATTGAGATCACTATGAATGATTGTGATGTCCTTGGCATAGGGAGATAGAAAGATTTTATCTGCCCACAACAAGGTAAATATTTTAGGAAGGGCGTCTCTAGAGAGGAACATGATAATTTTATCGTGGGTGAACACATTTTCATATCTTATTATTTAGTAGTATCAGGGTACTTAATGTTTAATTCCCCCATTGTCCTTCTTTTGATGAATGAATAAGATGATAAAGTATAGTTATTATAGTGCAGATATATCGTTTGAAAGGTTACCTGCATGTTACAAAATAAAATGGCCATTTCCCACATAGTTGTTGTGAAGATCGGATACGACCAATAATCGATGGCATAAAGTTCAGACATCTTATTTGGAGATAAAAACATTTTAAAGACTTGTTCTGGTCTAAACGCTAAATTACAAAATACAATTATGTTATGCTAAAAGATGAAGTGATTTAACAAAAAAAAAAAAAAAAACCACAAACAAACAAACACATATGTTATTGCAAATCATAGCGCTGATAAGTGGCAGAATAATCAACAATAATTTCGTACTTATGATTCCAAGTGATTCAATATGATTAAGACAAACTATTTATTAGGACAGGCAGAAAAATACAACATGCACAGTAGTTGTTCACTACTAGATATCATTTGATTTGATTTGTGTAGGGTTGCTGTCTTATTGAATAATTACAAACTTTCTTATAATGCCTATGCATTATTTAATGTAATTAAAATTTGGAGGTTGTTATTTAGCAGATTTTCTAGCACTTGTCAGATGTCATACTGTGACCATATCACAATATCACAGAACACACAATCTACTAGAGAAAACAACACTTTGCATTTTTTTTAAATAGCCAATTTTACAACGAATTAATAATAAAAAATGAATACAAAATAAGATTTAAAAAAACCAGTAAAAACTACATTTATAGAACTGTGCATATGAAACTTAAGCATTTGCATATTTGTTTTTTATGTCATTTAATTTGAATTGTATTTTTCCTTCAGTTTTTGACGGAAAAACCACCTTTCTTTTAAAGCTATACCTCACGATACCGACTGTAATATTTCATGCGATATGTTTCCTGTATGGGATTTTCTGTAACATGAAATTGAATACCAGACCCACTATAGAGTCAAAACGATCTGAGGATAATTGCTTGAATATAACAATTAAAACAGGTACGAAGTAATATTGCTGTTGATGCTGTAAAGTATAAGAATTCAAGTTCAAACACACACACACACACACAACACACACATAATCATTATGCAAACACATTATTTGTTTCATGATATATACGAGCCGTATTATACAAAGAAAATCACACACAGCCGAATATTTGTATTTTTAAGTAGCATCTATCAGAATGCCATTGTTCCCCAAAAAACTAATTATTCTTGCTAGGAGATATTGATAAAAGAGAAATTCAAAAACACTGACGGAATCTTGAAAACTATGATGTATTCAATGCTATCCTTTCAAATATGTTAAGAATTGCATCCGGGATCTTTGGAAATATAACCTAGAATTATTAACCATATTGAATGTATACAACGACAAGAAGGAAATATTTTCAAATTGCCGTCAGCTATTTTGGGTTTATTGTCATATGCATCGTTATTAACATCTAGTAAATAGCAACTCCTGCTAAGCGTATCAGCTTTAAACGGAATAAATGACACATCAAATTTATCAAGGTATGTAAAATATAAGAATTGTATTTTATGATTTCATTTTAGACATATCATCAACAATATATTTATTTACAAGTATATTAACAACCAACGGATACAATTTCCACTTCGGAGTGAGGCTGCATCATAGGTATTCTAATGGTAAGCATATTAAACGTATTATAATCAGTCAATTATAAGCAGATATATTAAAGCATACAGAGAAAACGTGTTTATTGATTGCTAACGACATAAACAATAAAGTTCGAATCTTTTTATTTATTGGTTACACGGATGGGTAGATAATCTTATTATCTAAAATATTTGGTTTGAGAACTACGCTCTTAATGGTGTTTATTAAATATTACACACCTGTTTTTGGTTAGAGAAAGGTACAATATGTCTCAAAAATGAAACGGTTGTAGGTACCATTATTGGTAATATTTTCAAATTGGTGAACAGCTAGTTTTAAAGGAACGTACATATTTGGTTAGCCGTGATGACACACTTTAATTGACAACGGAAGAGCATACAACTTGTCATATTGTGTTTATTTAGTTTACTATTATCAAGTAGATAAACCAATTTGTACCATTTTGAGTAAGGGTTTTGCTTTAAACTTCATACCTAGCATCTGTTACTTAATGTTTATGTTCAGGTTACTTATAAAATGTTTCATTATTTTTCAAGGTAATTCGTTACGAAACCAAAACAATGTAAGTATTATTAGAATAAAGATACGTACTACAATATTGTAAAAAACAACGCGGAATATGTCATGGTATTTTCAATAATCACAAGGAGGCGGTAAACTGACAATGTAATGTCAAGGCAAATAAAAACCGAAAGACAACAAAAAGTGAAACAATTACCAAAAAAATCTAATTCTAACTACATGTATGAACACTGCCCTTTCCTGGATCTAAATATCTATATCTTTAACGGGAAGCTTAATACCAACATTTATGGTAAAAGAGATGATTTTTTTTTCATTTCCTATTGATAATTATCCATATTTAGATGGTGACGTTCCCTTGTCACCATCTTACGGTATTTATATATCTTGACTTGTTCGATTCGCACGTGTATGTAACAATTTATTTGATTTCAATGAAAGAAATCTCTGTATTACTGAAAAATTATTAAACCAAGGTTTTCGATATAACAAACTTGTCAAGACATTTACTAAAGTTTATCATCTGTAAAGTATTTTATGGTAATATTCTTTACAAATTAAAAAAACTGTCGACATTCACCTCAAAGGCTAAACAAATTTATAAACAGGCTTATTCGGAAATGATATAGTTACGATACTATTGTCAGGTCATTAAGGCTAGGATTGCATATGTTGGTATAGTGTTAATATTGATTCACTCATGTTTTTTTTGCATCGGAAATAAACACATTTATTCTAAAACCAGTTGTTGGCATTGAACGGGTTATGTTCATCTCATATATTTCATGATGGCATAATATTTAATCCCTAACGAGAGGGATTGCACTTGATTTTCATATGATGAAGACATAACCTTTCAGTCAGATAAATTGGGGTCTGGAGCTGGCATGTAAGTAACTGCTAGTAGTCCTTTGTTAATTTATGTATCATTGCCATTTTGCTTATTTTCTTTTTGTTACCTAGTCTGACATCGGACTCGGACTTCTTTTTAACTGAGTTTTATTGTTTGTGTTGCTATGTGTTTCTTTATTCTACATTGGCTAGAGGTATAGGAGGAGAGTTGGGAACTCTCAAAACATGTTTAATCCCGCCACATTTTTGCGCCTGTTTCTGGCCTTTGTTAGTCTTGTATGTGTTTTAATGTGGAGTTTAGTGTGACGTTCATTTTTACTCTTTGATCGGGTTGTTGTCTCTTTAACATAATTGCCATTGCCACTCTCAATTTTACATACACAAAAGTAAAATAAGAACAATGAAAATTCAAAATGAAAATTCCCTTATCATATGGCAAAATCAAAAGCTCAAAAACACCAAAAGAATGAACAACAACTGTCATATTCCTGACTTGGTACACTACAAAGAAAGCTTAGACTTAAATTATTGTGAACGATATTGACCCGTTTTTAATCCTCATGCTTTCGTTGAGAGAGTTAGTTTTTGAAAATCTTAAGGCAACTTACAAAAAAATGCTGATAAAAAATGGTTTAAGGTTGTAAAAGCAAAACAAAAATTATCCTAGATCATCTACTCATTTTAAAAGGGGGCGAAAGATACCAGAGGGAAAGTTAAAAGATACCCCTCTTCAATCCACCTTAATAGAAAATAGGCACAAATTGTGTGGAAGGTTTGTTCAAATTAGAGAAATAACCAGTACTAATTGTGATATGAAATTGAATCAAAATCAATTGCAATAAAAAAACATCCTCGTTGAAAAGAGATATAACACGTATGTGAATGAGGAAGAGAACCAGGTATGTCTAGTAACCGTTTTTAAGTCGCAGTAGTGTATAAGTCAGAGGGAGGATAGATAAATTCTTATTTAAAACAAAATGTTTAGTTTTGAATTCATAAAATTTGAAATACGAAAGACATCATTGGTTATTTAAGTGCCAGTCTTTGTAAGAATCAAGCAATTTAGGTAAAAATTAAAACATGATTGGAAAAAACCCACCGAGCTAATCATGCTATTTAATACTAACCATCATCCCGAGTTAAAAAGTGTTAGTCTTTCGTTTGTTTGTGTCTGGTAATATCAAATAACTTGGTTAGAAAATTGGTTAGAATGATAGCAAATTACAGAGTTATCTCCCCTTATTCGTTAATTTCTAGTGCATTTCAACCAAATTGTATCTTCTATTACCAGAACAGAAAATGGAAATGAATGTTATTTTTGTGCATAACTACATATTATGAACTGAAATCAATGTCAAATAGGGTGGGTTTTTTTGGTCATGTTTTCACCACTGCATGATTCTTAGGCAGACTGGCACTTAAAATTTATTAGTTTAATTCATATAATCTTGAAGGGATTAACTTGGAAGAAAACACAAGTAAATTTTGTAACCTAGACGCTGAGACAGTTGACACTAGAGGGATATAAACCGAAGTAATCTCTTTATACGACCATGCTCCCCTAGAAATATACAAGTGATGGGGAATTCTGTGATTTTCAGCTTTCATATAATGAACTTTTAGTGTGCGGATAGTAATCTAATTTTTGGTAATCAGATACGGTTTGTACGTGATGTTGTTTAAAGGATTTATATGTCTCAATGCCAAAAGATCCATGACACATGACTTTGAATACAATTAACATGTTTTTCAGGAAAAAAATAATTTTGATGCTGGGATTCAACTCTATTTTAACAATGTACCTGATGATAAACAACAAAGACTGGACCTTCAACAAATAAACCAATATGTGCATATTTCCGAGTTTAAGAATAAACTGATTTTGACCCCTCTACTAACCCAGTCAGATGATGAAGGAACAAACATCAAATATTACAATAAGGCTGACCCGGTAAGTAAATGCATCAATTTGGAAGTTGATTAAAAATAACACAGGTTAACAAAAAATCAATGTCAATTCTAAAAATATAAGAACATGTGGTGTGAGTGTCAATAAGACAATTTGTTTTAACACAAATTGCAGAATTAAACCATTATAGGTCAAAGTACAGCTCACACCGAACAGTAAGCAATTAATGACTAGCGTAAAACCATTCAAACGGGACAATAATCATTATATAAAAACTAGAAACATTGTGTGCATTTTGTTTTTCGAGTTATCAAATATGGTGCATAAAACGCAAAATTGTGAATCTAAAAGCACAAAAAAAAAGAGTAGAACAAACTCGAAATAAAACTATTATATTTATATTATTTGTTGAAAACTTTATCAAGTATCAATTATGTTATTGTATAAAATAGTTAGCAAATTCTAATACAGACGAACTAAGGACCCCCTTTTCTTATAGATCGAAAGAAAATAAAAAATCTGCATATGAAAATCATAATAATAGGACGCAAACTATAGGAAAGAATGTTATTGGCCTACAGATTTATATAACCACACCATAAATGATAATCTGTACGATAGGTGAGCGTTTTATCTACATCCGACTTATCATTGATGCTTGATTAGGGAAAAGTTAAAAATAAAAAATAAAGAACGAAGTTGAAAATTAATGAGGACCAAAATTTCAAAAACTTTGCAAAACTCATCTGAGGTTTTACGCAATAAAACTAGGTTCAACCCACCATTTTCTATATTTGAAAATGCCTGTCCCAAGTCAGGAATATGACAGTTGTTGTCCATTCGTTGCAGTCGGAAACCCGGTTGAAATAGAACAAAAGAATCGAAGCTCTTTGTTAGAGAAGGCGGTAAATGCTTACTGTTATGTTTACTATAGTGACAACATTTTTAAAAGTTAAAAGAAACAAACAAAATTACAATTTTTCTTCTCAAAGCTCTGATTCCTCTCACAGATTTGGCTATACTTTTTGGACTTTTTGAATTATAGCTCTTCATCTTTTATATAAGCTTTGGATTTCAAATATTTTGGCCACGAGCATCACTTAAGAGACATGTATTGTCGAAATGCACATCTGGTGCAAGAAAATTGGTACCGTAAATTTTATTACGAAGTGTATTATTTTAAAAACACCATTTGCATAGGTTTTCAATTTATCTAGTATATAGTTAAGCAGAACAATTAGATATCAAGTCGACGACATGGGTATCTTTCAAGTTGGATGTAGAAAATGCATAACCTCCGATATTTTTTTTTTTACCACGGACGGAAAACATATCAATCTATTAATTCAGTAATTTTCGTGACTGTCCTGCCATTATTTGACTCAAGAAAAAATTCCAAAAAAAATGGGTCACAATTGTATCGAAAAGAGACAATCGAGTGCACCTTTTTATGTTAGGACGTGTTTGAGTTGAATATTTTGTCTTGATATCGTACAAAGCAAGAATATTTCATACATCTTCTGGCTTCAGATTCTATCATTTTTAGATACCAACGCTACAGGTTGACTTTATAACATAAAAAAATCTCAGTACTAAAAGATGAAATATATGGGTCAAGTGAAATACCTATCTAATGAATCACAAAAGCAGAGTAGGTGTGTTCGAATAGCTATTTCTTTTACTGAAAGTACTTAACGACAGTCTTTAAAGTTGGATGATGAAAATGCATATCTTCGAAAATTATAATTTTTTGTGTGTGATAACTAGGGTTATAGTCTTCAACCAATAAACAAATATAGTCTGCCCTTCCACGAAATATTTAATTAGAATTTTTTAAATGTTTATGAATTTTCGAAAATTCCACCTGACAACCGATCAGACAATAGTTTTAATTTGAATCAATGCAGACAAGATCATTAACTGATGCTCATCAGCTAGTTGGTACATTTGTCTTTTAAAAAACAACTGACATATACGGATCGTAATGGTGCAATGTGGATAAATTTATCGGTTTCCAAGAGCAAAATTTGCAGCGCGTCATCCCTATAATGGCTTCCATTTCTACTACTGTGAAAATTAACTGGCGTAATGGGGAGATAATTTTGACGAAGTAGAATCCTGACTGGGTTGAATGTGTTTTATCTTTTGATTTTGCCATTTCATTAGGGACTTTCCGTTTTGAATATTCCTAGGAGTATTTTTGTGATTTTGCTTTTTTCTGGGCTTAAACATCTTCGGTATTTCGAAAAATCAAAAGCTTTGTAAATAGTTCATTTATGATCATGAGTCTTTGAACATATTAGTAATAATTCATAAAAATACTGAAGTACCAGCATTTAGACTTGTGATAACCTGAAAAAGAAAACATCCACCAAAAGTGGCATAGATCCAGTGGTTTAATATAACTCCATCATAGACAACAGGATTAGAATTGTGTAAGCCAGCTTCGCATTTCTTCTACAAAATATTTAGAGTCGATAGAAAAAAGAAAATAAACACAATATAGAATACGAAGTTGAATAGCATTGAGGACACAAAAATCCGAAAACGATTGACAAATACATATGAGATAATCTTTTCCTGGTGTAGACAATTATTATCTGATACATATTGTTAGTCGAGCATTAAGCAATAATCAAAGTCTTCTCACATGAATTTAAATCAAAGAAGGTTTGTCAGTCTAGAAACCTGAATTGTGAGCATCATATTTTTTTTAAATGTGCGTTTTCGTTTATTGTTCTGTAGATTTATTGTATTACTAGTAAACAGTAAATATTAGTTTTAGTATTTTAGTAACACACCTTTACAAAAGTTAGTTCAATCTTCATATTTGCTTTTGTAGATAAGCAATACTTACTCTAATGGTGAAACCTCTTTGGCAGATCATAGTCCTATGCACATGAGGAGTAAGAATAAAACAAGTAGGACAAGGCAACAAAATAATCGAAACACTTGGAAACCATTACTTATTGTCTCTATTGATAACATAGTAAGGCAAAGTGTCGAGGAATATTTGTCCTCTAAAAGACAGTACGAAAAACGACCCATGGTTCACTGGCCATCAATGCATCCTCTACTACCGTTTAAAGACAGACATCTCGACGATGATGACATCTCAAATAAGAATTGATAGAGGGTCTTAATATTAAGTCATTCTAAATTTTGCAGGTTATGTATCATTTATGCAATATATGACATTACTCTTCAAATAAAGTTTAATCCTGTCAATGTTGAATGAGAATGGAAGGTTATTTGAGTTCTAGCTGATTGACCTTTTTGACCTTCGTTAAAATTGAATGAATTGGACTCAGAACCCCTATTATGCAACAGGTTTGTAAATTGTTTAACAACTGTATTTGACTGATATGAATTTACAGCTTAAAAGGGTTTTGTTAAATATTTTATGAATTTGTCGGTTTACAAAAAAAGGGTTTATTCAAAATAGTATAACTCAACATCCTTATCTATTTCAAATGACAAAGTCACTAAACAGTTAAATAACAACAATACCAAGATCTAAGAAAATTTAAAATACCAGTGAATACGGAAACTCCCTAATCTAATGGCAAATTAAAAATGCTCAAACTCATCAAACGAATGGATAGCAACTATTATATTTCTAACGTGTTACAGGCATTTCCTTTATTAGAAAATCATGAATTAAATATGTCAAGGACGGTTCACAAATAGGCATATAAACAAAGCACATTAGCAAAAATGAAAGACAAGAATACAAAATTTTACCATAGTACAATAACACAATAACTGGATGAATAAGTAAAGGGCCACGTCAAATGAATATTATAAAAAAAAGAACAAACAGTTAAAAAAATCACAATGAGATAATAAAATATTACTATAACACGTCAGTAAGATGATAAACCTAATAAGTACCTAGGTAAACAAAACAAACTATCTATAAATAGTATATATCTTCCCAAAAGAAGCGTAGTTTGTGAAACAGTAGCATTTACAAAGTGAAACCTATAACTGTTTCATTATAAATGTTTACACTTTCCAGATATATGAACATCTCTTATAATAACAAAATGGGATGCAAACAGGTCAGGTCGTAAATATAAAGTGGCATCTGAACCATAGAAAGACTTTTAAAATCAATCTACTTTATATGTATAAAACATTACGTCAATTTTTCTCAAATGTGACAATTTTTGACGAAACGCGCGTCTGACGTAAATCCTGGTATCTATGATGAGTTTATTTCTAACATAAATATTTCAAAAAACTGACATAACGCATGACATTACGGTATTCAATGTTAAAATATTATTAACCTTGTCATATGTAAATACAGCTTATAAATGTAAATTAAAGAAAAGACCTATATTTAAACGGTCAATAGCAGTCAAGCGATACTTGTAACATCACAGAAGATACACGATCTTAGGTTGACGTTGAACAGCTGAATAATCTCTTCAATTTATGAACGAACAGCAGCAGCCCATCTTGGTGGACCGTTATGAAAAATATGACTACGTTTACGTTCTATATGTAGACACAACCATGCCGCCATTTCTTTCTTCGTTTGTGGCGTTGCACTGTTACTCCTGTTCAGGGACATTGTTTTCGAAAATATCTTATGACTAATGATGGTGTAAGGAAATGTCACAGATAATATCGGATATATAAAAAAAGGAAGATGTGGTATGATTACCAATGAGACAACTCTCCACCAGAGACCAAAATGACACAGAAATCAACAACAACAACAACAACAAGGCATCGAAATGACAAAGTAAAACAATTCAAACGAGAAAACTAACGGCCTTATTTATTGTGTTCCTTATGTCGTTCCCTTCTCTTTTCACGAATGTGAACTACAGAATTAAGACTATTTACAGGGTTTGTTAAAACTAAACAAAACGACGGCTGCCACAGATAGAGCAGTATCTAATAACCCTTCCGGAGGACATGATATCAGCCCAAGTTATTGGTGGGGTTCGTGATGCTCAATCTTGTGTTTTCTATGTTGTGTCTTGTGTACTACTATCTATCTAGTTCTGTTTGTTTTTCCTATTCAACCATGGCGTTGTCAAAATTTATTTTCGATCTATAAGTTTGACTGTTCCTCGTGTATCTTTCGTAGTCGTAAGACATTTTTTCGAAAGTGTCCCAAGTTACGATATGTCATAACTTTAGTAACATTTTGTATGTCTCTAACATGTGTGGTAAATCTATGACAAGGTGATGATTTCCTTTTTTCAATTATTAACATCCAATTTCACATTATACACTTACCATTCGATCCAGCGTATGTTGCTGAAATAACCAAGTTACAACGTTACACCTATGTATGTTCACACGATACTGGACCTCATAAACAGGGATAAATTCCTTATAAAAACAGAGTGAAAACGTAGAACAACTGACATCGACACTACAGGTTTGTATTATATTGATGAAAAATTCAAAATAAATATTTTTTATTGCAATTTTTATTACTCTTTTAATTACATGAGAGTTTTCTGTCGAAAGAACAAAAATAGCGGCGGTTTCTATCAGGCAATATGAGATGACTGGTTGCATGGATGTTTACTGATAAAAAAACAAATTAATAACTTTACATTATGTTGACAGTTTTTAGTACTACATTCTGTGATAAATTTAAACCTATTTCTGATATAACACAAACTTTCCCATGTGGCTCTGTTAAGTGCGGTTAAGTGCCGTTTAACGAGCCTATGACTATTTTAAGACAAATTAAACTTCAGAGTCAGTTCTCCGACTGTCACTGTAACTAATACATCCGTTGAAACGTTTTCCAATAAAACAAAATGTGTTTGAATTTGATTTGATAATGTTAAATAAATAAGTACGGACTTTTCGGCGGAAATAGGTGACATGATTACGTTTAATAATAAAATAATACTAAATAATGAAGCAAATGATTGTTTAACCATTTCAGCATAAAACAAAACATTTATCATTGCAGATATAGAAACTCACAACAATCTGGGGACCGCAAAATGCATTCACTAGATATAGGAAGATGTGATGTGAGTGCCAATGAGACAACTCTCCATCCAAATAAAAATTTATAAAAGTTAATCATTATATGCCAATGTACGGCCTTCAACACGGAACCTTGGCTCACACCGAACAAAAAGCTATAAAGGGCCCCAACATTACTAGTGTAAAACCATTATAACGGGGAAAACCAACGGTCTAATCTAATATAAAAAACGAGAAACGAGAAACACGTATAAATTACATAAACACACGACAACTACTGTACATCAGATTGTTCATGTATAATTTAAAAAGGGTATGGAAAAACCTTTTAACCAATTACTGTTCATATTTCTAGTGGCACCAATTTTACAAGTGGCCTGTTTGTAGTCAGTCCATTTGATGCACGAAGTTTGGCTTTTGTTTTAGAAATAATAATCATACAAGACTTTAAAAAAGCCAACATGTTTTGTGAGATATCAACCCTCACCCAGTATTTCTAGCCAATGTTCAAAATGAAACGCACAACAATACGCACAGTAAAACTGAGTTAAAAATAAGCATTATTCCGATGCCAGAATAGATAACCAAAAAAACTAAGCGAAATGACAAGGATATATAAATATATAAATTAACAAAGGACTGCAAGCAGTAACTGACATGCCTGCTACAGAATGAATAGATGATGTTGGATTTTGGCTTCGTTGGTTAATAACGTTCGAATCGATTTACGAGAATTGATCATCGGTAAAGTATTGTTGCCTTAATTAGTACCATTGACATCATAAATGTATTTTCTCTATTAAATACAAGAGGAGACCAACTATAATTTGGCAAATAGAACGAAACCAATTTCCTGTATTTTGAAGGTTACTTGTTACTTGTAGATAGAAATAATAAAATTGGAATATTTTAAAGGTACAATTTCAGGGTTGTTTGACGTGTCACGTTCTGTGCAATTGTTCAATTTATCAAGAACTATTGCACCAGAACGGAAAACTTGAATATCGAGCTTGACTTCCATTTGATATTAGGAAAACTATATCAAAACTGGAAAGCATTGGTTGAAAGGTTCATAAGTTGTTAACATGAAATTGTCAGCAGCCAATTGCGTATCGCCCGCTTGCCACCTAGTTCAGTGTCTAAAAACACAATTTTTTTCCTCAAAAAAGGTACTGGAAGTACCCAGAATTTGTGTTAAAAACGGTGAATAAATATAAGTGTAAAGGGTTTAGACAAAACGCCTTCCATTAGATGCTACAAAACTATGACTTGTAAATATGAAGCACATTTGAGTTGCTGTAAGACTGTCAATTAAGAATAAGCCAACAATATTAAGTTAAAAAAATATCACCATGTGAAGCAGAGATCCTATATTACAGGCTCTTTTTACTAGTTGTTTAAAAAGAAAAATGTCAGCATGGATCAAATGGTGGCTTCCTATAAAAAAAATTGATGATTGTATTTGACGTTTTTCAGTTTTCGTTTTTTCATTGTCCTTAGTTCTACATCAATATTTAGATATAACTTTATCGTTTCAGACGCAGTTCTTTAAGTACGGGTCGGGTTATCATCTTAAACAACATATGCAGCATTAAATCCTTGAATATATGACACTGCGTGAATATTTGATGGGACTTACCATGGTTATAATTAACTTTACATTTTCATGAAATTAAGTATATTTTAAATTTTATTTTTCTAAAATAAGGCTTCTGAAAATGAAAAGGTTATTAAATAAGACTGGCTGGATCCTTGATTGAAATAAGTAATTAATTAAATCCAATTAAAATACGACTTTTTCATTCTTTGTAACATATTTTGCCCGATACCATTTTTCTTATTCACCTTTTAAAAATCCATCAAAATATATAAATTACTTGAGAATAATTTTGAAATGAGATAAACTCCTTTGATCAAGCCTTCATCTGAAACAAATATTTATTGTTCTGATACTTTATTGGTCTACGCATGAACCATTGTTCTGTGAGATATTTCCTTACTGGTATTGTTTTCAACTTAATAATATTTTTTGAGAAACAAAGTCCATTTTCTTAATGTCATATGATTAAAAACGATCACGGAAGTTTTTGTGAGTAATTCACATATTCTTATAACTTCCTTGATTAGTTTCTAGTCTATAAATAAGAAAGAAAGTGTAATTATCTCGATGATTTCGTTTTTGATTATCATACATACGAGCGATTTCATATCGTTAAAAACTATGGTAAGTTCTAATGCTGAAATACAATTTGAAATGTAAGTTCACTTTTAAAGAGGCTTTACAGGAACATAAGGCAAAATTCTATTTGCAAACATGTTGTTTAAATAACAGGTTATTTCAAAATATACAAACAGTGTAGACTGTTTAGATTGTTATCAATGTATTGTGCATGTTTCATAACGCCTTGCTTCATATATTTTCTTATTTTAAATTGATTATTCATTGAGAAGCATTATTTTGTTACAATATAAAAACCATAGATTTTAATAATATCAAATATTCGAATTTGTCTTAACATCAAATAACACTTGTTAATATTGTTGCATTGGTTATGTGAAATTTTCTCCATCAGGAATGATCATTCCAAAACATTTAAATACAGGGCTGTTTATCTGAAAGTTTGGAATGCATCGTCTATAAGTCTAAACTCCGTTCTTCGTCTATGTTACTGTTAACCAACTTATTTTCTAGGATACTTAATATTGCGTTTTAAATTTTTTATTTCACTTCGCGGCTATTTTAAAAATTTTCTCATTTACTTGATGTAGTTTAAAAAGGAAAAATCCAAGTTTGACATAATCGCTAAGATTTATATTCGCGTTATTGTTCTACTCGCGAACGGTGCGAAAATTAGTCTTCATTGAAACATTTATGATATTTCAAAGTTCTTATTCTTTCAGATGCCTCTTCTTTTTGTTGTTTTGTTGATTGGTAGTTCAGCTTCACACCAAATCAACCAGGACATGGATACAGAATGGATACTATTTAAGAAAGCGTACAACAAAACTTATGAGAACGGAAGTGAAGAATATTTAAGGTGAAGTCTTCTTTTATATAAATTTTTACGAACAAGTAGTTCTGACTCGGGCTTGAACGATTAAAATATGGATACGTGGTTTTGAAGCCAGGGATAAAGCTATCCACTACGGGTGAATGTAATACTATAGATAACTAAATAAAACCATATATCTTATGTGACGTTTTGGCAAGATTAGAAGTACTTGTTCATTAAAATTTCCTAAGGAAATGAGACTGTTTACGTACCTGTAAATTGTGCTGTATGGATATGCCTTGTTTTAGCATTACAAACAGTTTCGATTTTTTTCCCCAAGTAACTAACACAAATATGTATATATTGTGGTTGTATAAATTTGTGTGGAAGCATGTCTTTGTAATTGGTGTTTGATATGTCGTGTTATTGATATATCAATATATGTCATTAGAATACAAATTTACAAATAAAACAATAATGTGTTGTTTATTTTTATATTAGGCGATCTATTTGGGAGAAGAATGTTAGATATATTGAACACCACAATTTGGCAGCTGACAGAGGGGAACACAGTTACTGGCTTGGTATCAATCATCTTGCTGATATGGTACGTAATAAACCAACAAGCTTCATTACTACTCAGAGGAAACAACCTGATTAAAAGGCAGAAACGGCCCAAGGCCACCAATAGGTCTTCAACACAGCGGGAAAGTCCCACAGTTGTTCATATTTTCATGCGTTGAACGTCATAGATTTCATTCTTATACTTCAATTCCATAATGTCCCTCCCTTCTCTTTGCAAATCCAATCTGTGCGCTATTCGACTGTATTGATAATGCGTAAATCCCCTTATTGTGTCTCTAGGAACTTTTTACATGACGATTGTATATGTGTACAAGAGAGTAAACGAAACAAAATGTTTAAAAATGTTAGGTGTCTCCTGGGTTAATGAGGTATATTCATCAATGTCAAACGCCCCCTGGCTGACAAGTTTTCGGAGAAAAAAAAAAACCCAAAAAAAACATGCAGCTGCGGGGTGGTTAAGAGGCCGTGCCAATAACATTGAGCTTCGTACTGTACAACCTGGAATGTGCAAAAATTTAGATTAGATTTTAAATGCTCTTAATTGATTTGTTATGACGTTCTTTGTTATAAAAAACATGTTTCATTCACGTCCTTACATCTTGTATTTAAGAACATTTTTTTCTCAGTTACGAGTCCAAAGATAGTACCAAAATTAGACAAAAATCGGGAAAATGCAAAGGAATTTGTATTGGAAACATTAAGGAGTAAGACCCAATCTGTTTCATTTGTATACAAAAATCCTGACTAACAGTGATACAATGTATGATGTATACTGTATTCAATATATAACGTTTTTCATTGCTCAACTTTCCTTTAGAAATTCAACTGATCATATACATTGTATCAATTTACGCCATAAGAACAACACATTGAATTATATTTTTCTCAAAGTAGTCATGAGGAAATATATGAGTTTCGAAACGTTTACATTTGTACTCATTGTATTCCGTTATATGTATGAATTTTGTAGTCGATTGATGAGGTGATCGAGACAATGACAGGTGGAATGATATATAGAAACAGCAGTGAGGGTTCCACGTTTCTACCGCCTAATAATGTGGAAATCCCCAGTGAAGTGGACTGGAGAAAAAAGGGATATGTAACTCCTGTGAAAAATCAGGTACAGTTATTCTAGTTACAGCTCTTTTAGAACTCAAATCTAGTTACAACTTCATAAAACTCAAATAAGAATATATGGCAAAATCTCAATACCCAAAAAACCTTTCCAAATACAGATGAGTCTACCTACGCTTTTGATGAGCTAAACATTGGTGTTTTGATATAATTTAACATTCTATAAATATAGATTCTTACATTTATACGAGTGGATTATCGGATTTATCCAATCGAGATAATTAGATTATAGATTATCAATCCTCGGCGAGGACTTTAAAATTTATAATTTAACTATCGACATTGAATAAATCTGATAATCCACGAGTAACTATGAAAGAATCTGTTTCTTTAATGATTAAAAAATACATTGTTTTTAACCGAAAGTCCCCTTCGAGTGCTTTTCACATTGCACGAAGTTGCGAATTTCATTAAAACCTGTTATAGCATATTTTGATTCGTCCAGTTAGCTAAAAAGGTCATGAATAAAGGCAACAGTAGTATAGCGCTGTTCAAAACTCATAAATCCATGGACAAAAAACAAAATCGGGGTAACAAACTTAAACTAAGGGAAACGCATCAAATATAAGAGGAGAACAACGACACATCATTAAAATGTAAAACACACAGAAACGGACTAAACATTAGACAAAATCCTATGAGAATAACAAATATAACATCAAAACCAAATACATGAATTTGGGATAGATAAGTAACGTGACACATCTTATAGTAATGTGAATTCACACTAAAAAATAAGAGAAAACAAACGACACAACGGAAATACAACGTTAAAATGTAACACACACAGAAACGAACTATAATATAACAATGGCCATATTCCTGACTTGGTACAGGACATTTTTAAAAGACAAAATGGTGGGTTTTGTGGCATGTCAAACCTCCCTCTTTTATGGCCATGTGAAATATAACATTAAAATGACGGCACAACATTACAGGACTACAATATGAATAAATAGGAGAACACAATTGAAAAAGAAACACACGAATAATAGCTAACAAAAGGCAACAAGTTTAAAATTTAATACGCCAAAAGTGCATTAAAATCATCCAATAGTCTCCTGAGATCACCGGCGACCACACGTTGATTAAATTTTTTTATACAATGGGTTCGGAAAGGGATAAATTTCCATAGAGTTAGAGACACAGATTTACAGAAAATGAAATTTAAATGATATTTCATGTAAACGTTAAGGTGATAATTATCGAACTGGGGTTACCCTTACTATATTGTAATATATTCACCAAGTATATGAACAACGATGTGAGCACCAACAGGTCAAAGTCATTGTTAAAAAATATGAATTATCTCCTTCCCAATCTTTGTTACATATTTTTTTTTTTTTTTATTGATTAAGATTATAACACAATGTTGACTGATGTATTTGTAACATTTTTTCCTATTACGTCTGTGTGTGTTGTTCGCGCATCGTTGTCAATATATAATGGAATATGATGCGACTGTCATACAAATGAGAGGTTTAGCTAGCTATGAAACCAGATTCAATCCACCATTTTCTACATGGGAAAATGCATGTACCAAGTCAGGAATATGACGGTTGTTTTCCTTTCGTTAAATATGTCTGAGCTTTTGGTTTTGCCATTTGATTAGGATCTTTCTTTTTTGAATTTTCCTTGGAGTTCTGTACTAGTATTTTTTGTGATTTTACTTTTATGTATATGCCTGTCCTAAGTCATGAGTCCTATCATTCATTATAATTCAATGTATATACAGACACCTTTTTAAATATATTTATTCTCATAAAGCCAATGCATTACATCAGTACAGAGATAACAACAACATATTCCATTATATACAAAGCAAGGAAGAGATGTTACATAAAGCACTATCCAGGAGGACAAACAAACAAACATCATTCAGTGGTTGTCATTTGTTTCTGTATATCATATTTCTTTTCGGTTATTGTTTTACACATGCGTTTTTATTATATAGTATTATCATGATGTACAAAATATTATTTCAATGTAAGTCAAGTTTGCTGGGGACAATAGAAAAATTAACGATATATAACGAAGATGATTCCGTTTACTGCTAAACATCTATGTCTCGTTTACATGTTAATTGCACATTTTCGTCTCATAAGGGAAAATGTGGATCATGTTGGGCATTTTCAGCTGTAGGATCATTAGAGGGTCAGCACTTCAGGAAAACAGGGAAACTCGTATCGTTATCGGAACAAAATCTGATGGACTGTTCGTCAAAATACGGTACGTAGTATGATAATCTAAAGACAGAAGACTACGTAGTACAGTTACACAATGACGGGATGCATAGGTACAAACATATGTATAAAAAACCCACAAAAAGGTATATAGACAAGGCGCATAAAAAAATGTTAGACAATAATATGTTTGCAATGCACAATTACACAATGACGTGACGTATTAGTACAGAGCCACGTCATATGTATCACAGAAACACATTAAGGCATACAGACAAATCACATTAGCAAAAATGAGACAAGAATACAACCGTAAATAATCATAGAACAATAACGCCATGACGGGAAGTACAGAGTCACGTCAAATGGATATCACAAAAAAGACTTAACTATAAAAGCAATATTCATAAACTTAAAAAAAAAAGAAAAAAAAAGAAAAATAGAAAACGTTATTAAGATGTTAAACAACGTCAGTACCTAGAATATATACTTCAAGATAATCGTGTACTTTTTGGGAAGATGATACGGATAAGCCCATCTAAAAAATTCAAAACGCTTAGCAATCCTTGCGGTTAGAAATTTGTAACTATACTCGTCTCAAATGAAGGCCGTGCCAAAAAATCTATAAACGTGTTTTAAGAGTCAGTCACAAAGTTATGCATTCTGATAATTAAAATAACTTTCATGGATAAGTATATCTAGAATTATTAGGACTAGGTTATTGTTAAGAGTTAATTGACAAAGGTTGATAGTACAAAAAAACTTTATTTCTTTAAATTAAAGGTAACAGAGGATGCAATGGAGGTATGCTACCTCCTTCATTTAAATATGTCATAGATAATGGAGGCATAGATACAGAAAATAGCTACCCATACGAGGGAAAGGTAACAACAACCGAATAACACGAAGTATTGCTTGTAAATAAGTCATTGTGGATTAATTCTATCTATCCAATATGTGAGATGCAAAAAAAAAAACACGCTAAGGAAAATCAAAATAACAAATTATAAATTGTGCGTGTCCAATGCGCTATTCTTGATTTACCTTCACAGGGGACGCT
>NW_027468132.1:0-41794 GCF_965363235.1 Mytilus galloprovincialis
AGGACGCCTCCGGTTGCGGGAATTTCTCGCTACATTGAAGACCTGTTGGTGACCCTCTGCTGTTGTTTTTTATTTGGTCGGGTTGTTGTCTCTTTGACACATTCCCCATTTCCATTCTCAATTTTATTATAAGTCATTTATTTCTAAAGCTGGAATATAGTCTGAACAAATGCTTTTAATCAATTTATATGGATGTAAATTATTCATAATACCATGCTATCTTTGAAACTTTTCTACTAACATAAACAAATAATAGATGGTAGGACTATTTTAATCAAAAGTTTAATTATTTACAGGTACCCTTAGTGTAGAGGCAATCTATCAGGACAGGGACCAGTTTGCTCAACTTGTAAGAGAGGTTGCTTCCCCTGATGTGTGTAAGATGGGTATTGAGATAATGAGTTTCACAATCAAAGATGTTTATGACAATGTTGAATACTTGGACTCATTAGGACGAGCACAGACTGCTAACGTTAAGAGAGATGCTGATATTGGTGTTGCTGAGGCCAATAGAGATGCTGGAATCAGGGTTAGTCTAAAATGATATTAGTGGCAAAGGTGGATCCAAGGGGCACTGCAGGGCCTGACCCCCTCTTTGGTGGGAAAAATTTGGTTGATTATATAGGGAATCACTGAAGCTTGACTGGAGTGCCCTCCCTTTTAAGATCAGTCAGCAGGACCCCTCTTATAAAAAGTTCTGGATCTGCCACTGGGTGAGTTAAATAGAATGTTTTGAACAAACAATTCCCTTCTTAATAATAATGAATTGATCATTATATTGCTCAAATAGTTCAGAAAAAGTTATGGTATAATTGAGATTTTCAAACAAACCCTGTTGAAATATATAGGACCTTATACAATTATTCTTTAGAAAACCTGGAACTCGTAAACATTTAGAAAAATAAAAATAACTTACCCCTGCTCATGTCAAAGGGAGATAATCCAGTGCGATGAAATCAAAGGCATTGATTGAATGATGTGATACTTTTAAGGTGGTACATAACACTACAGGGAGATAACTCTGTAAAAATCAGCTGCACGTTTTAATCACATTCTATTGTTAAGGAATTATAAAGCTTCTCAATGATTCATTTTACAGGAAGCAGAATGCGACAAAAATAAAATGGACACCAAATTTTCTGCTGATGCTAAGATTGCTGATGCAGCACGTAATTACAAGATGCAGAAAGCTGATTTTGATCAAGAAGTGAATGCAAGAGTAAGTCATATGTTATCAGAATAAGCACTACACTGTGGATTCATTAAACTTTCGTGGATACTGATTTACCTGGATTGAGGAATACCTGTTTTTTTCGTGTTTTTTTTAATTCATAGTTTTTCCAAAGTCTACATTCAAACCTACAGAAAATTTGCAGTTTGTTGTACATTTAAATTCATGTTTCACCTTTAGCCACGAAATCCACGAAAATTGGTATCCAACGAAAAAATAATGAATCCACAGTAAGTTTTTAAAAAACCTATAGCAACAGCAAAAAATAACAGTGTATACTACTCAGAATGAGGTTAATTTGCAAGGAGCAAGGCAAACTTTAGATGCAGTAGCTCTTAGGCCCTTTTTTTATTTTTTGATATTTTTATGCAGTAAAGCTGCATTATGGGAGCACCCTAGATTTGTGGTCTACCCAATAAATGCTGAAATATGTGCCATTGTTAGTATCTAGCTGGCTACTATGTTATATATAACTAATTGAACACTTTTTTAATACTGTGGATTCATTTATTTTCGTGGGTATCAATTTTCGTGGATAGAGAAAAAAAGACGTTTCGTGGTATACGTAAATTCGTGGATTGCTGATTACAACACCAAAAAATTAGATATGTAATTCGTGGATTTTCTTTTGATATAGGAGATCAAATAACCTCCTTGGTTTGATCAATAATAAAACAAAACAAAAAAGAAGGAATGCATTGAATTTTCAAAATCCTCGCTTGGTCATTCTAGGTTAAAGTGCTCATTGATAACTTCGATCACAATAATGGACAGAGACAACTAATTAATTGTTTGTTTTACAATTTATAAATTCTTGTCTGAATTCTATATGGCATTCAAAACTTTATGATTGGAAGCTCATTTCCCTAATCACGATATAATAAACAGTAAGTATAAGGTGTGAAAATAAATGTTCCTGTCATAAACAATATTACCTACGGGCAATATCTCCGTACTTAATCCTATTGATTTTTAATAACTAATAAATCAAACTATGACACGATAATTAACAACTTGCAGTTTTAATCAATTTTAAAAAGTAAATTATCACTGATATTCGATAAATTTATCATATATTTAATCAAATACTTGTATTTTCTTTCAATAAAAAACATGTGTTATGTTACAATGTTTATCGCTAGTCAACACTATACTAGAACTGCCTAACATAACCGGAAATAAACATCAGACTCCATACACATTTCTCGGGATTATTTTTCGTTGAATTCTTAAATTCGTGGTTCGCTGTGACCCACGAAACCCACGAAAATTGGCATACCACGAATAAAAATGAATCCACAGTACTTTTAATTCCGGATTACAAAAAATATGACTAGAAAAACCTTAAATGATCATCGAACTACCCAAAAGTTTTGAAGTTGCACATAGGAAGTAGTGCTCATAAGGAATTCTTATGTAGTTTATTATTGCCTGTGCTTTTGGCTAATATGTCAAAAAACAATTGTATGAAATATTTAATTGCCACAAATCTCTAGAGACAAGTAGTTTAGATTTCCCAAATGGAAT
Source organism: Mytilus galloprovincialis (assembly GCF_965363235.1). Lineage (NCBI taxonomy): Eukaryota > Metazoa > Mollusca > Bivalvia > Mytilida > Mytilidae > Mytilus > Mytilus galloprovincialis. The sequence goes on from NW_027468132.1 coordinate 2,759, forward strand.
TAGTTGTAGGAATATTGTTTTTCGTCAATACGTAGTCTATTATATAATAAGTTCAACTGTTCATGCTGTTGGTGGCAATTTCAAATTAGAAGACGAAATTTTCGTATTTTTTCAATTTGGAGGCAGGGGTTCAATTTAGCAATGTTCTGAGGTCCTCGACCTTCAACTTTCGACTTGGCTTGTAGCCACGCCTGACAGGCCTTCCATTCTGAGGTTATAGTAAAAAATAACTTTGCAAACCTTTTCGCCAAAGTCTCCAAATAAACGATCTCAAAACTTATTTTAATCATTATTATTCATGATAGCGATGTCCATTTTGTTCAATCGCTAGCTATATACAGAAAATCTGCGACAAAAAAATTTGTTAATTCGAGTCAAATCATATCAGACTGACAAAAACAACATTGAACATATTGAAACACAATGACAATGGCTTCCAAAAAGATAACAATTACAATATCGGATCCGATTCTGGAAGCGGATAAGGGTAATTCCCGGTTTTGGCAATCAACAAAAAAAATACCAGGCAGGTGACAAAATACATCTATGCATGGTAAATGAATATAAACACTAGAATTGAAAACCAAAACAGATATATGTAAAAGAAAGAAAAAGCACAAAATATTTTAAACAGAAACTCAAAATTACTTTTTGACAAATTTTAATGTCAAAATCCAATACATTGTGACACCTGGAAAAAGTATGTTCTTGGTCACAGTATAAATATTCTTTATCAGTGATAAATGTTGATAATGCATGTAAGATGCTTTTAAAGTGTAAACATATTTTTGAAGGGGTATTTTTTTTCTCAATTTTGAAGGGTCAGTTAAAGTAGCTGGAAGATTTCACAAATAGTGCAATTACTAGATTATATAATACCTGAATGTAGGCAAATCATATGATATATAGGTGGCGTCCTTTGGGCCACTACCCCCTCCTGTTTGATTACTTTGAAACGGATGAGATCCCCACCTCTCAATCATATACATTCATGTATGGGACTATATAACTAATCAAATGAAATATAGGGGAGTACATGGGGTCACCCACCCTCTCCTGTTTGGGAACTTATGAAATGGTCGAGATCCCCACCCCTGAACACAATATATATTCAAGTATGGGACAATATAATAAATAAAGTAAAATACAGGGGGAATGCCGGCTGTAGTCACTGTACACCCTCCTGTTTGAGAACTTGGAAACTGTCGAGACCCCCTCCCCTTAATTACATATATTCATGTTTGTGACAATATAAAAAATCAAATGAAATTTAGGGGGAGTCGCTGGGGGTTACCCCACCCCTCCTGTTTTAGAATTTGAAAACGGTCGAGACCACCACCCGTAAACCATTTATATTCATGTATGGGACAATATAAGAATTCAAATGAAATATAGGAGGAGTCTCTGGGGTCACTGTACACCCTCCTGTTTGAGAACTTGGAAATGGTCAAGATCCTCACCCCTAAACTATATATACTTATGTATGGGACAATATAACAAATCAAATGAAATATAGGGGGAGTCCCTGTGGTTACCTGATCCCCTCCTGTTTGAGAACTTGGAAACGGTTAAGATCCCCACCCCTAAACGTTATATATTCATGTATGGTTCAATATAACTAATTAAATGAAATATAGAGGGAGTCCCTGGGGTCACCCTACCCGTCCTGTTTGTGAACTTGGAAACCGATGAGATCCCCACCCCTAAACCATATATATTCATGTATGGGACAATATAACAAATCAAATTATATCATTGAAAAAGCTCTAAATTATCTCCCTTTGTCATTTTTTTGCATTAAAAATGAAATATCTTTTTTAACTGAATCATGACCTATATTTTTTATTATTTTTTCAAATAAGCTGTACTTAAACTATTCTTAAATTTAAATGATTTCTGTAATTAAGTTCTTTTTTTATTTCGATATTACCTTTTTTACTCCTATTAGTTCAACAGAAAAAAAGTGCCTTAACAAAAATGAATACTTCTTTCTAAGGCAGATTGTGAGCCTAAATGAACCGTGACCCCATATTTTTATTTTATTTTTCTATTAATTAAAGGGTAAAGTTTATTCATAGAAAAAAATAGCAAAATCCTATATTTAAAAAAAAATGATTTATTCCTGCAAGCCCCCTTAATTAGTGACAAATACCTTAAGAGTTGTTAATCAGTCTTGGTAATTTTATAACCTAATTAGAAAGTACATTAAAGTTCCAGTCAAGATCAATAAATAAGACTTTATTTAGGTAAACAAATCAAATAACATGCTTCACAATTTTTTAATACTTTATATGCAACAATATCAGTTTCAGCCAAAATAAAAATAAAAACCGCCAAATTTTTTCGTATACTATGTTGCCTCTAATTCGAGAAATTTTACACCCACTAAAATAACCCGCTATACAGTATATTAGAACAAATAGGAATACTAACTATAATACTAGATATGTATTTGAGATGTAAGTCTTAACAAAATGAAACAGAATGTCAAATTATTACAATATTATGGAAAAGTTAAAAAAACCTAAGAATTAATCAATTGTTAAAATTATTAACAGAAAGCTGAAGCTGAATTAGCCTATGAACTGCAAGCAGCTAAAGAAAAACAGAAAATCAGAGCTGAAGAAATAGAAATTGAAGTAGTAGAGAGGAGGAAATTAATTGATGTGGAAGAAAAGGAAATTCTGAGAAGGGAGAAAGAATTGATAGCTACTGTTAAAAGACCTGCTGAAGCACATGCTTATAAGATGCAGTTGATAGCTGAGGGAACAAGGTAAAATAATGTGTTATGGAACAAGGTAAAATAGTGTGTAATGGAACAAGGTGAAATAATGTGAGATGGAACAAGGTAAACTAAGGCTTGAGGAAACAAGGTCAACTAAGGCTTGAGGAAACAAGGTAAACAGAATATTGATCCTATAGATTACATTTGAGGAAAAGAGGATGAGATTGTGGTTAAGACAATTAGAATACTGTATAGTGGGTTATTTTTACAGGTGCACAATTTTGTGATTTTCATTGAATAAGGTTAACGAAATATTTTGGCAATTCCAAACTTTTATCAATACTTTTGCAGGTGCTCTTTGAAATTGGAGGAATTTATTTTGGCGATTTTATTTAAACCAGGAAAAAAAAGCAAAAATTTAGAACCCAGGAAAAAACCCCACTATACAGTATATAGCTTATAATCTACATCTGTTAAACAGATACTCCATGATAGTCAGAAAACTTGTAACGATTTTATGATAAATTGAATACATACTACACAGTCTTGTTTTATACATAGGACACAAACAGTTGAGGAGGCCAGAGCCGACGCTGAGAAGATAAGATTGATAGGTGCATCTGAAGCTGAAGCTATTGAAGCTGTAGGAAAGGCGGAAGCAGAAAAAATGAGATTGAAAGCTTCAGCTTACAAACAGTATGGAGAGGCAGCCATGTTGTCTTTGGTCTTGGAAACACTTCCAAAGGTAAGAGAAAGTTGTCAGTGTACAAACATTATTTTGTTAAAAATTGTACATTAAAAATGTATTCATGTTAATGAACATAAAATTAGTCAAAAAAAGAAATTTTTAACATGATATGAAAATAGTAAAAATATTTTAATTTTTGAATTAAATTTAGCAGCCAGAATTTGTTGATGAATTGATTGTGCCTATGATGAAAACTTAAGAAATAACGCTCAGGATAAAATTCGAATATCACGGCCCAGGCCATGTGTAAATTTTCAAAAATATATGGCTTCCATGAATTATTTCAATTCTAATAGGACAAATACGGTCATTAAAAAACTGAAACGAGGGTGGGTATGCTGTGTGTGTGGCTGTTTCTTTTTACTCCCTGTTAGATAAAGCTCAAATATCTTTATAAATATGTAGCTTGCGTCGCTTATTTCGCGAATAACTGCTAGAAAAAAAGTTTTTAATTCTTTAAATTCTCAAACCCAACATTTGCCATTTTTAATTTACATGTTTTGTTCGTAAGCTTCCGTCAAATTCAAAGTTGACATTTTGTAACTAAGGAGCCGCCATGTTGACTTGCTGAAATGAGTAAATATGCAAATAATGCAATAGAATAGAAAATAAAACAAAACCTACCTCAAAAATCAGTTTTAATACAATATCATACGAATTCTAATGGTTCACGTAAAAGAAAACTTTCAACTTTAGCGGTTTCATTGGTGTGACGTCATGTTTTGAAATGACTTAAATGCGCCAAAAAGATTAATAGACTTTCGCGGAATTTTATTTAATTTTTATTTTGTTGATTTCACCAAGCTCTTTTGCATTACTTCTTTTTATTATGCATACGAATAAGAATAAAAGTTATTTTGTCTTTTTTTAATTGCACTTTTTAAAACAATAAAATCGGCAAAGGGTCTGCAAATAGGTTCCAATACATGTAGATTTACGTGGGAAGTATATTGTAACAGCCATTATTATGTATATCTGTGAGTCTGCGCTAAGTATATTTTATCGAGAATTTTATCACAGTGTTGTTTACATAGCTAAAGAAGCACGTCATATTATAATTGTAAATAAAAGAGTATGACTACTTATGAATACTTAACATTTTTTTTTTCATTGAAAATTATTTTTAGATTGCTGCAGAAGTATCTGCTCCATTATCAAAGACAGATGAGATTGTGTTAGTTGGAGATGATAGAACAACAAGTGAAGTCAGCAAACTGGTTAGTCAGCTCCCACCTGCAGTTCAGGCTCTTACAGGTGTTGATCTTTCTAAGGTGAGTTTTCTTACTTAGCTGATTGGTTAGTCAGCCCCAACATGCAGTTCAGGCTCTTACAGGTGTTGATCTTTCTAAGGTGAGTTTTCTAAGTCAGCCGCTTGTTATTCAGCTCCCACCTGCAGTTCAGGCTCTTACTGGCGTAGATTTTTCTAAGGTTAGTTTCTTATGCAGTCAATGATACTTTAAAAAAGACTAATATTATAGGTTATCACTGGTCATCTCAAAAAGATGGCTTTTCTTGCTTGAGCCGGTACAGCGAAAGTGAGAAAAGCAATCGAGTGGAGATGACCAATTATAATCTGTTTATTGCTGTTTTACCTATATTGATGTTGTTAATTTTATTGACAATGGCACATACACCCTTAGTTTCTAGCAATAATTTTTCATATCACTCTATAGCTACTGTGCTGAGAAAGGAAATTATTTGTCAGTACGGTCAAAGAAAGATTTCATGAAAAGCGAAAAAAATCCATATCAATACTTGATAATCTTTAAGAGAAAGTCAGTGAATTAAGATTTAAAAGTTGTATGAAAATAAGAAGATGTGGTATGTTGCCAATGAGACAACTCTCCACCTGTGCAAATGGTGTAAAATTAAACAATTACAGGTCACCATACAGCCTTTAAAAATGGTAAATACCCATTGTACAAGACTTAGATACATAAACATTTTACAACTTTACTCAGGTAAACTTACAAATACATGATAATTATAGCTTGAGCAATACAAAGCACATTCACAATTTTTTGTTTAAAATAAACCCATATCAAAATAGATTAGAGAAATCAGTCTTAACATTTTTGGGAATAATGACAGATTGTCATGTTTCTGATTGGAGTTGAGTTTTTATTTATAGAGTGTGTTTTCCTTACAAAAATGCATACAATTGCCACTTAGCCATGGCGTTGTCAGTTTATTTTTGATTTATGAGTTTGACCCTCTGGTATCTTTTATCCCTCTTTTATTCCCATCTTCAATACACACTGTATTACATTTGTACACGAATTGCACATTTAACAAAAATGTTTAAGCTTAAGTGATTTGTATCTTGTTGTTTTATACACACAAAAAATATGACACCTTTAATAATGTTTCAATAAGAAAAGTTACAAAATTCTTCTTTACAAGGATTAAACACATTAGGAACAAACTGTGTAAAAATAAATAATAATGAACAGGGGTTAAAATTTTTTGTTATAGCTCACTAGCCCAGGGCTAATTGGTATCAGGATTTTACTAGCCCTGATGGAAGAACTAGTAGCCCAACAAAACTGACCTGCTAACCCGAGTATGCCTTACAAATTCAGAGTTTGCTACAATTAAATGAATTCTATAAACTTAACAATTTTTATCCATTGTACAGTAGATTTTTGCAAATTGGATGCCCAAAACTTTTGTCAGCAAAAAACTATCCCATTATCAGATATATTCAATTAATCGACAATTGAATATTTATTTACTATTCTGTAATAATGAGTTGAACAAATCCCGAGATGGTACAAGTCTTGACCACTGCTATACATGGTTATATAAAAAGATTGGAGTGATTTTTATCAGATACATCATCACGTTTGTGTAAAAGAATTATAAGCTGGTTATATGTAATGCTCATATTTGTTTTCAGTTTAAAAATTCTATTTATTAAAATAAATCAGATGACATCAAATATTTATCTGGATACATGTAAATATCACCATTCATAGTTTGTGTCTTTTGTAATTGTTTTATAAACGAAGTACAATAATATCCATATTTACATTTATCATAGGTAAGCTAATTGTGGGCTATAAATAGATTACAAACTGAGCACAGTCTCTAAACTGAAATTGTATTTGTTATAAATTTTATTTCTTTAAAAATCGAATTCATTAAATCAGTGAAGATAATCATGATTGATAAAATATTATTGCATCAAGTTTAAGTTTTCTGAAGACTGTTAATGTTTAGGTCATGGTTCTGGAGGCTTCTTCACAGTTTGTAAACAAAAACAAAATAGCGTCCATAACATGTGCACATGTTACAAATTTATATCTGACAAAAGTCAGGTTTCTGCTGTCAAAAGGGATTCACATTTATATTGCAATAAATTATTCAAAAGGAGGTACAATCCGGTTACATTATATTTCTCTGGTTGCATAAGCAATGTACAACCCACTGTACTGACAAATCGATATTGAAAGTACGGGATCCACCCCGAGTTATTTGTTCTATTCCAAAACTTGTACAAAATCAGTTCAAATTCTGGGAATCCGGGATGACGTAGTCGAATCTGATTGGCTAAGATAGAATAGTGATGAGGGGATATTCCACTTTCTATTTTGGAAACGCCAAGAATTTTTTGTTACTAGTCCGTCGGGCATATTGGGTTACAAGTTTTGGTTGCCCGAGGCCTAAATGCTGTAGTCCCGGGCGTCGGGCTAGTGGATTTTTTAACCCCTGATGAAAGATAAGTTATAATGAGATTTGCACAAACACTGGACCTACTCATGTACTTTTTGCATATCTAAAAATTAAAACTTAACCAAAATATAATTATTCAATTTCAGATGTTATCAAAGATACCAGGAGCTACTTCTTAGACTGGTTTCCAGTCCAGTTATACACCTCTTTATAGTGACTTCATTTAATGAACCATAAGACATAAGACTTTTATATGTAACTTATTTCACTTTTATTAAGAAATGACTATCTTAATTGTTTTAACTATTATCAATTTTAATGGTAAGAATAGCTTGATCTTAAATAATATACAACTTGTGTTTTTGCATATGTATGGAGTTTTACTGTAAGCTTTAGTTCATTTTAAATACTTTGACCTGTAAATCATGCCTGTGTGCGACTTATTTTTAGAAAATATGATTTTTTTTATTTTAACATACTTGAATTGTATCAAATATGAACAGTTTCTGATTACTGGATCAGAATTTTCCTGATGCAATTATTAACAAACGTGCTTTCATAATGCATGTTTTTACAAATGTTTAGCCTCACCTGATGCAAATATTTACAATTCTTCTCCATAGGTTTCTTTGTTTAGTTTATCACTTATGAAAAATAAATTACTTCATGGATAGGGGAATAATTGATCAAAAATCTAAAGAACTTTTTATTTGACTCTTAATCTACCTCTAGCAAAATATATTATATCTAATAATTTCTGAATAATATAACTAAGTATATACTGGTCTATATGCCTGATTTTAAACCATTGTTGTGCATGCAATTTATATGTATATATCTATTTATAACCTTTTGTGTAAACATACCTGTTTTATTTGTATATAACCTGTTCACAATGTACATGTACATGAATTATGTTGTTAAATTGAGATGAAGGTCAAAACTTACTTACTGTGACTAACACTATAACCATGAGTCGTCTAAATTAGTCTTTTTTATTTAGATTTTAGTGTCAGATTTATGCAGATAGAGCCTGACCAATTATCTCAATTTAACATTTTTAGTGATATTTTTAACTTTGTACTATGTTCCAATGTATCTAGCATTATTTTAAATTATTGACAATCATTTTATTCATAGCACCTGTCAGTAGATACTAAGTAGTCATCACATTTTGTGTTTCTGTGTCTTTTCAGTCAAAATACATACAAATGTATTGTTTCGTTTTGTAGTGTTCTTCATGTTCTTATTAGATTGCCTTCTAGTCATAATTTCATTCATCTTCGCTAGCCAATCTTGAAGAGAGCGGTAGTGGATCGTAACCCTTGGCTAGCGAAGATGAATTTCATGGACAGAAATAATTGTTATTTTTTTTTACACTAAAATGTACTAAATCAAAGACTGCATTTATCAATCTGAAGTTGACAAAGTAAAACTAATGATTATGTTTTTGAGTATGCAATTCTTACTGCTTTTAAATTACATTGTTTTTTAATATGCATATCTCATTCGAAAACAGATAATTGCATGGCAAAGTTAATAATTTCTTATTTTATTCTATGTATTGAACTGCAGTATTGAATATATCATTTATTAATGTTAACTTTTGATAAGCAATTATGTATGTTTTGTCTTTATTTTACAAGTCATTTCTTTTTTGGCCCACCAGGTTTTTATGAAAGGAATTTTCTAAATTTCCCATGATAAATCAATAGAGACATCATGCTGTAATGTTTTATTACTACACTTGTTAAATAAATTCCACAGTCCTTTTAAAACCTCTATAGAAATTATGTATTTACATAGTTTTAATCCTGAACTACAAATTACTTTTTAAAGAGAATAAAAAAGTCATGATGAAATAATTGCGATCTTGAGATCCAGAAATGCCTTGAATGCTTTGTAGTTTTAGATTATTAATATCATGGATGACATTCAGCACTTTTTTGTACATTAGAGCACAAACTAAATATAGTATCATCTTAACTGTTTTAATCCTTAAATATGTTACTACTTATATATATGCTTCTTCATAAAAAAAAAGTATATTTAGATATAACATGTTTAAGAATTGTGAAAATCAGGCTGATAATCATTGGATGTTTTTTAAATATGCATATTTCATTCAAAAACATAATTTCCATAGAGGTTTATTAAAGGTTAGTGTAGTTGAAAAACTCTAGCGGTTTTAAATGTTCTAATGGTACATGTACGGATCTATCATAACAATACGATTGTGAACAGACTGAATGTTAAAATGTTGTATGTTTTAATTTTTTTATCTGATTATTATCTTCTACTAGTATCGTATATGATTTCCTCAGGGAAGATTAGTAGTTGTAACTTACTGTGTTTACCCTCTTTTGATAAAGTGTGTATAATCATTATTATAAATAAACATTACTATCACTTGAATTGTCTTTGGGGTAGCTACTTTATTCCATCACACTTCTTAGTAAATAATATATAGAAGTAAACATTTTTTTAAAGCAATACATGATCCATTTTGAAGTATTAACTGCTGAACTGAATCCATCCATTATATTATACTTCAATGTAATTTTCGATTTGTTAAACAATAAGTACTTAAAGTTCAGAGTTTTAAACATTGCCCAAAAAAAATATACATTCATAAAAATAGATATAATAAAACAAGGGATTTGTTATATTTTAACAAAGGGATTTACTGCAGGGTACCAGTAAATATTGAGCTTTGACTGATAATTACATTTATGTAAAGCCCCAGATCGCACCACGCTCACCGCGATCTAAAATAAATTCAGATCGTACCGAGGTTGCGGTATGATCGTAGTGTGATCGTGGCCTAGTGGGACTGCGGTATAAGTAGATATCCATAAATATTTAATTGAAATTCTCAAACATGTGGAATCCAAAAACATGAAAAAATAAATGTATATCATAATTAATAATACAAACAAAACTGTAATCTGACCCATAAATGTAAAATTATCACTTGAAAATCCATGTACAATTATTAATTCTATACAATTTAGCTGTTTGTGGCAGCTCAGTCGTACTTGTATAGTTGCTAAATGAAAAATATATCGTAATGTCGATGTAGCTGTATCGCTGACACTTTTTGTCAGCAAAAAAGGACTGAAAGTTATCCCAAAGTAATGTTAATGAGTGTATTTTATTATATCACAGTAAATTTAATAAAATTATGATAATAATGAAATGGATTGTGTTCATGATATTGCACTGTTTAATGGATTTGCATAGGTATTATTCACGGTTGCAAGATTATTTAATCAGCTTTGCTTTCTTCACATTTGGTTCAACTCAAGCCATTGCTCTGTTTTATAGAACACTGTAAAATTTTCAGAAATTTTAACCAACTGAAAATGTAAAAAAAAAATATCCCCTTGACAGTTGCACACGCACACAAACACACACACGCATTCATTCACACTCACATACTCATATACATCCAAATGATCACAATTGCATATTTATTGACTTTCAACAATTCCTTTACACAAGATGGGTCCATTCCTGTTTAAATAAACAGCAGGCCATACAACGTAGTTGACGTAGTCACCATGTTTTCTGAATGTTGAAAATGAATGTTGATCAATAACATATCCATATCTGAGGTCAAAGTCCAAGAAAATAGAAGGATTCTGCACGTTCATAATCCAGCAAACCTCAGCACATTTCTTTATATAGTCTGTCGCAGCAGTCCCAAAATTTTGACCTCTTGTAATTCGTTTAGTACACAGCTAAAATAGAAATTAAGGATCTTTTAAAGAATAGGTATGTATTTGAATACCATAAGATCTATTACATGATTTCCTCTTGTTTTTTTGTGTGTTAATTTTTCAAATTATAACCTCCAAAGTTCAAGCTCAGTAAAAAAAATTCTTTAAGTCAACTATTTAAACATGCTTTTTTTATTGCAACCAGAAACAATACAAATAACAAAATAGTTATCGTTTCAGTTTATTTTGTGGTTTGAAAATGAATATTCATCTGTGTAAGCAAATGTTATCTTGATTGCCACTCTCCTCCCGCCCTCCCTACCCAAACAAAAATTCGTGTAAGTATTATGTACTGTTATCATTAGCGACAAGCTTAATAGCACCACACAGAGTTTCACTCCCAAAAATGGTCTCTTACAACGTTGTTAGCTTTCTTTTGTGCTTCTGTGTGTATTTAAATAGAACTTCAACTTCCATCCCATCGCTCAGGATATTTTATTGTTACTCCAAGTTGCACTTTCTGGAGTAAACTCACATGCTCTATTAAAGGTAACATCAAGCACACGCTTTCTGGAGTATACTCACCTGCTCAATTAATGGTAACGCCTCCTTAGCTGTTTTCTTCTGATATGTCCGAATGTACTTTTTACATTTATCTGATAATGATACCACAGCTTGCGACTGGAATAAAGACATGACAAACAATTTATTCAATGTTAAATAACTTGTTTTGAGTTAAATAATACTTTGTATCTAGTTTGATGTATTTCACTTAATCTTTTTATCTTGGTCTATAAGTTTTTATTTCTAAGTTAACTGTATCCCGGAGTTTTAATTTTATTAATCATAATAGCTTATGACTCTTTAAATACTGAGAACTTACTTTGACACAGTTTTTAAAAACAAAGCGTAGATCGCACCTTTTTAAGGATACATCAACTTTAGTGTATTCAAGTAGTAAAATAGCCAGTTAGACAGCTCTCAACCAGAGACAAAGGAAATATAACAGCTATAGGTCATTACACAATGACAATTGGGTTCTTTTGATTAGGGAGCTGAGTTATTGAAATAATATTGTATTGGCAGAGACATATAATACATATATTGTATTATATGTCTCTGGTATTGGTAATGGGGAAGATATGCAAATGTTTTTTTAACTCATTATTCGGTTTTGAATACTTACTTGCATAAATTTGAAGAAACATTTGAGTGTATCATCTTTTATGTTTTTCCTTTGTTCTTTTGTTAATGCCACGCATGTAAAATAGCATTCCTGTTAAATAAAAAACACATTTTTTTAATATGAATTAAAGGGATTTCCATGGTACTTGCATGTGGAGTACGAAAACAATAAAACAGACAAAAAAGTCCATTTACTATGATCTAAGAGAGGATTAGCGCTATAAAACCAGGTTCAATCCCCCATTTTCAACATTTGAAAATGCTTGTACCAAGTCAGGAATATGACAGTTGTTGTCCATTCGTTTGAAGTGTTTTATCATTTGATTTTGTCATTTTATTAGGGACTTTCAATTTTGAATTTTCATCGGAGTTATTTTTGTGATTTTACTTTTTACTATTATCTAAAACCGTCTACTGTATTTTCGATCATAAAAAGAGAGGCGAAAGATAGTTCAGAGACATTAAAACTTTTAGTGCTATTTTAGGGGAAAACAAATTGAAATCACGAAAAATCTGTTAACTTAATTGATCTAATATGAATGCTAAAACAGTTTAATCAGATGTGATTTCATACCATGTGACATATGCATTGTCGTCTTTTTTTCTTCATAAGGCCAATTTGTGCTATGAAGTTATCAAAGGGACAGAAGTAATATAATACATATATAAGTATTCCAAAGCTAGCTTTAAGTAGTGTGTCAAAAAAATCTTTTTTATAATCATAATACCTTGAGCCATCTTCGTAATAATTCAATAGCATGGTCATCTGTATATCGTTTAGTGAGTTCAGTAAAACAATCATTCCACTCGTTATTGAACACAGACTTAAACACTTCAGTTAAAACTGCTGGTGTGTTTGTTTGTTCTGAAACAGTTCGGTCTGTGGATAGACCACCACTTCTGTCCGTCACTAGTCCTTCCGCGCTGTATAAATGAAATAATATACTTTTGAAAAAACAATGATATGGCAATGTCACCAAATGATCACTGAAAAAATATGTGCGTTCGATTTAACCTCATTAAGGTGTAAAACCACCATTGATTATCCCCAATTAGTGTTTGTTAAATTTGCACTTTTCAAAAAAATGTGCAGAAGTTATCTTTGTTTCAAATACAGAAATACTTGGCATGAGTTAAGTTTTATCCTGTCCAATACAATAGAAAAAAATTCACAGAACATTTCATTGGATAAAATAAAATAACGTTCACTGGAAGTTAACCAATCAAATTTCTCCCCTTATCTAACCTGTGTACAAGGTTTAGGAACCATGTAAACTCATGTTTACAAAATATTCTATAGAAACCCTCAATCTATAATAATAGTGATTTGAAATACATAAGACATATGTTTATTAAACAGAAATGTTTTACTGCAATAAAATGTAGGATGAATTTCCTACAACTGTCACGTCAAGGGAATATTTTTTTCGACCTCTTTTCGTATACAACCGGATGTGACGTACCCTGATTTAGTGGTATTACACATAAAAGATATATTGATTGATTGATTGATTGTTTTGTTTAACTTCACTTTCAGAACTATGAGCTATATCGTGGGGGGCATTTTTTATAAGCAAATAACACAGGAGTGCCTGAAGAAAATAACAGAATTTCTGCAGGAAACTAACATTACTTGTCAATGAAGATTGGAGTCGTACGGACCGGACATACCAAGTGCTGGGGTCACCCCACAGCCTCGGTGTTGACACGCTTAAGGTAGATAAACTACTACTACCACTAGGATATCGAGACCAACGAGACCACAATCTATCGAATTGTTGGACAGGAATTTATCGAAAGGAAATAAACTTTGAAATCTCTATATATATATATATAGCTAGAATATTAAGTATAATATATACCAATTAATTCTTTTATCCATTTAGTTTGTATAATATAAACTTCATAATATGAGAATAATAAATGTTACATTTAGCACCAACATACATTTGTAGTCCACTTTTGACTGTTTTAAATGAGATCCTAAAAGAAATACGTTCTTAGTAATCATAAAACATAAATGTAGTACCTGCTTCCAGGAATGTCAATTTCGTCCATATGTTCAGCTATTTGTTTGTCAAGCTCCAGGAGCTGATCAACATCTTTATCCATACTACTGTCTCGTTCATTTACTCTGAAAAATGTTTGGCAAAACTTTTAGGAAATTATGGTTCTCAATGCTCTTCAACTTCATACCTTTTTTGACATTTTAACTTTTTTTAATTCGAGCGTCACTGATTAGTCTTTTGTATACGAAACACGCGTCTTTTGGATATACAACATTTTATTCCTGGTATCTATGATGAGTTTATATCGTATAAATAACACACATATATATATATAGGTAAAAATGTTGCTCAGAAAATATACAACACTATACCAGTTAATTTTCACTCTATGAGTTTCACTGTCACTCCTTCCGGTATATTTCGCGCCTCTTTTAAAGGAAAGGGAACGATTTGGTGGAAATATAAAGCATACAATTTAATATCATCTTAAACAACTGTCGAACACATGTTTTTCAATAAAAAAGAAATTAATTTATGTAGATCTTTTATGGTAAATAATTTCTGAAACCTTAGTCAAACCCGTGGTTTTCTATATGACAAATAAAAAGAAGATACATTATGATCACTGGCTTTCGCCGATGAATAAATTGAAGAAAGGTGGACGGTATTGGGGCTACGACAAGTGGGTCAAACACGACACGTATCCTTGGTCATGTAGATGTGTAAGACGGTAATGGTCAACTAAACTATGTTTGCATCTGTTAAAATTCAAAGGATGATCTCACCATTACCAAGAATAATACTTAGGTCAAAATCGTCATTGGAGGTAGGACTATTTGTCTGTGAAATCATAATAGGAAAAGTAATGCATTTGTTATCATTACGACAAACCATTTCGGAAAATAGACCGATCTATCACGATAAATTAATGTCGATAAAAGTTATTCAAATCTTCTCTTTGTATTTCATCAATGCAAAAAAGAAGTGAATAAAAAATACTGTGACGTAATAATACCAATACCTACATATATTTTGGAGGAACATTTGACTTTTCAAACTTCCTTTTCGTTTCTCTCATTTCGTCCTCTACCAGCTTCCGTTTTATTTTCTCCTTTTCTAGAGCTTCCTACAATGCATAAGAAAAATTAATGAATCTATCAAGCTGCCATTATCGACATTCCATTTGGGGTAACGAAATTTCTGGCTTAAAAATTTACCAGTAATACATAAATTACGTTCGTTAAAATCAAAAACGTCACAACAGACACAAAAGAGCGAACGAGTTGTGAAATATAAACACCGTTAGTTGGTGTCAAAGGATCATCACCATCCAAAAATTGGAAAATTAAATGATTGTGCTAATAAAAAGATTATATTCATTTGCAACATATTTTTACGTTTCTGTACTGCAATCGTGTAGATACTCATATTGTCGTGTATTTTCGGAGATCAAAAGGATAACATACTCGAGAAATGGTTGTGTTGATGTTTTGATGTTTTGGGCCATCGAGCATGCTCGACTCTCCTCCGACGCCTTCATATAACTCTTCAATTTGAAGCCATTTCAAAATATGGAACACAATATTTAAGCAAGCATATGTTAGTAAACTTATTTTCTATTTACGTAACAATTATATTTTTGTAAAGTTTACATACCAGTAGGTTGATAGATTTTAACATTTCCATCTCTAAGGTTTTCCTCAGCTCGAATTCAATAGCCCTCGTCTCGGGAGAGGTACTCCTTTTGATTATCGTTGTCGTCTGCCTCTCCTTCAGTTTCTTATACCCAGCACTTTCCTGAAAACAGACCTTATAAACATTAGATTCTCTTATTCAGTAGTTTCTTTAAAGAAAATTTTATTGTTTTTGTGTTTACATGTGGTTTATATAAATATTTGTATCACTCAAGTAACGACTATACACTGCTAAATAACTTCAATATTTAAAACTTTTATGTGTAAAGAGGAAACATAAATGTATCATCCTCTAATGATACGATTAGACAAGGACGCATGAGTCGTCTGTGGACTGCCGAAGCTAATGATAGCAACTCTCTTTATTTTATTTGTGACATAAACACGTGAACGAAAATAATTTGTATCAATTCAAGATTGCAAACACGCAACTGGTTTTTTTTTTTTTTTTGGGGGGGGGGGGGAATTTTGCACTGTAGTTTAGCATCAGTTTAACTTGAAAGTTAGAAACAGTTGGTATATACTTCTTCTTCGGGTGCCGTATACGGTGCAGGGAATGCTTACCCTTCCGGAGCACCTGATTTCACTCCCGGTTTTTAGTGGAGTTCGTGTTGTTTCTTATTTATTATTTATAACTGTTGATGTAAATGTCCTTTGGTTTTTTGAGTCTTTGTTTACTCCTTGGTTTTGATTATTGTTATTGTCTTCATACATATCAATATACTATCAATGTCAAATAATGTATTATTACTTACAAGTTTTCTATACATCAGTGTCAGTACCTGTTCGTACGACTCATAGAGAGTAGAGTCTGGGAGTCTGGACCATAAACGTATAGCATAGTCTACTTGTTTAATCCATGACTTCATTTCTTCATTGAGTCTATCCAGTTTACACTTCAGTTCATATTTGAATCTACTCATATTTATCTAATTTCTCAAAATCCAAAGTAGATATATCTCGAATAACTATAGTTTTATTTGTCAACAATGAATAAGTAAAAACTGCGTTCAAGTACGAATCATTGTTGCGTGAAACAATTTGAAGGTAAACGTCAAAAAACATAATAAGTTTCAAAACAACTTAAGCATGCAAACTGTCTTTTAACATTAATAGAAATATGTGTAAAATAACCAAACATAACGGAAAAATCAATATGATATCTTCCCCCAAAGTATTGTTAAATATACAATGATGACCTTTATCGACCAATGATGCATGGTGACTCTTTGATGATAACATGTAAAGATCAAGTGTTCAAGTATCAAATACGAAAATATTTAAATCCTGTCAATATAGATCTATACCAATTGATCAATTGATCCGTTAAACCGTTGAGACAGGTAACAATACATTGGTTTCACTTTTGTAAACATATGAACATATGATTTATTCATATATGAGTACTTAGTAATTGATTTTATCCATATTTGTCAGTCATTATTATTAGTAGAGGATTATATATTGTTTTAAGGATCTTATTCTTTTTCATATCGCTCATTATAGTATTGAACATTCAGAAAGCAATAATTTAACGCTATTAAAATTATGTTTTTCAATATTTTTACAGTATAAGGTATGGGGAAAATCTGTATTTAGAACTTTTTTTTGTCATCTGCTTGACCAAAATATTTGTTTTCATAAAATTGGTGGATCAGAATATTTTTTCAGAAAACACCTTCACCCCTCACCCTGAAGTTAAATGGTCGATCCCTTAATATATTAAATATAAGAATTAACACATATACAAACCTATAATCAAAAATGAATGGGAAAAATATTATGCGTCCTTTTAAACCTAATAACCACTTAAGCATCTTAAATAATAAACATATCTGCTGTACCACGCCTGATTGTATACATTGTATGAAGTTTACAAAACATGGTTTGAATTATATAGTTACACTACATTCCCAATGATATGCAATTACTTATTGTGGCAAGGAATGCTTGGCTAATAAAACTTTTCTATCAACGTAAGTTATCTTCTGGAGGTATGTTTGTGCTATGTGATGGTCCAATTTTAAGTTGTATTCGTTAATCTACAAAAACCACAAAAAGAGATAAATTTAGAGGGTTACTGCTTTCACATACAATTGAACTATTGATCCAAGGTTACAAATTACCTAAAATTAAATTGATAATTTATCTGAAGCAGCCTCGTTTCCCTTAAGCCGGTACAAAAACTAGATAATGTGTTCATCGTTTTATAAAATTCTTTATCAATGGTTTCAAATAAAATTTTCAACAAAGGAATACAAACGCAAGTTTTATTAATTTTTTGCACCTGAAGCGCTTTTTTGACTTCACCTTCTTCAGGAACTCTCAATCTTAAACAGGCTATGGGGGCCTAGGTAGTCGAGTGGTCTAAGTAGTCGGACTAGTGTGTCACTAGCCAGTCAACACTCAAGCTGTGATTGCTGACCTCAGGAATATTATCCCAGAAGAATAAATCTTCGTTTCCATAATGGTCTAGTTCCTGTTGACAACTATGGAAATATCTTACACTCTTGGAAAACGAATGACACAGCCCTGAATATCATCAGGAACAAGCTTAATATAAATATTGACCTGAATGATATCAGAAGGACACATGTTATAGGCAAGGAAAAAAAGGCGGGTCCTAGTAATAGTCAGGTTCATATCATATACAATGAAACATTTGGTCTACCCAAAAAAAATGGACACAAATGGTATTTTCATAACTAAAAACCTGCCACAATATAGATCTGAACTAGTTAACACCCTTGCTGTTATGCAATCCAAAAATCAAATCAGTGCTTACTGGACTGCAGACGGTCCAATATTCTTCAAAATTTCTGACAACAACAGAATGCTGATCATCTAGAACTTACAAGACGTCGGTTATCTCGGATCTCTACATTAAATGCCTGCTGCTAATCGGGTTTACATGAACAACGTATAGGACGTAAGTATATTTTCTATATATTTCAGATAATAAAGGTGCGTTTTAGTTGCAATACGCTCAAATTGTTGAAGATAACTTTGATTCGGAAGAGAATGCGGTTTTACCGGATAACGCAAAGATTCTCAGCTTTGTCACGGAATTGTTTTACATGCTCTCTTCACGTTCGTTAGTACCTTTCGTTAAAATGCAAAAAATCTCTAAAATGTACATTGTTTACATTTCTAATATTGTGTGCATTCTGTTAAATATAAGACTATTGTAGCCTGTACTGTTTTATCTTTTGGTATGTCTAGAATCCGAACTGGATTTTAATATGGTGCATGTTAATGTTTAGGCTTTTAACTTAAAATATTTTCGTTTGTCTTTTGGTCATTTTTTCGTTTTTTGCCATGGCGTTGTTAGTTTATTTTTGACGTATGAGTTTGGATGTGCCTTTGATATCTTTCGCCTCTCTTAAATAAATTAACCTGTTGATTGTTAAGTTAAAACTATCTTCACGTCTTTTTGTTGAGATTAACTATTCTTTAAAGAAAGGATGCAACTGATAAAATTAAACACATGGTCACGTCAAAGGAAAAGCTTGAACGCGCCTAACTGGGAATTTGATATTAACACCAGTAATAAAAGCGCTGTTTCGTTGTTTTCTTTAGGGGGGGGGTGTGTTGCTGTGCATGTATTGATTATGGATGAATTGTCCATATCCTTTGTTTTCTAAAATGTTCAATTCGTTTAAGCTTTAATGATTCAATAGACTTTCGATTGTTTCAAATATTTAGTTAAGAAAACTGAATTTGTCAACGATTTTATCTGAAAATTATAATACGATCAAATCAGGGAAAAGTATCATAGCTGTGCATATTGGAAATGAAAGGGACAAAACAACAATGTTTCCATTAACTATTGATTGATAGATAAGTAAAAGAGGGGCGAAAGATACCAGAGGGACAGTCAAACTCATAAATCGAAAATAAACTGACAACGCCATGGCTAAAATGAAAAAGACACACAGACAACCAATAGTACACATGACACAACATAGAAAACTTAAGAATAAGCAATACGAACCCCACCAAAAACTGGGGGTGATCTCAGGTGCTCTCGAAGGGTAAGCAGATCCTGCTCCACATATGGCACCCGTCGTGTTGCTCATGTTATAACAAATCCGGTGAATTGTCTAATTCGGTAGGTAAGTAAACGTCTATATGCATCTAATATCCATATTAAGGACGAAGTAATCTGATTCAAATACCCTGTTTTTCAAATACAAAATATACAAGTAAGCGTAATATGCCACAATTATCTATTGGCCACAATATATCCTCTAGCAATATACAAAATATTGATAACAGTTCAATTCAACTTCTTAGTGCAAAACCACTGATTAGATGTGGGAGTTTTTAAAAGAAAGGTTTATTAAAAATTTATAAACGATTCGGCTTTATATTAGAATACTTAATATTTGTAATATCACAGTTCTGCATGCTGACTAGTTCGAAATGTCGGAAGAATCTTGTAATACGGTGCAGTATATAGTTCCAGATAGTTGGGATGTTTACTTCCAAATTACATTTGCTAGACTTTTAGTGGTATGTAATACCTTTCTAGTAATAGTGTTTGTGAAGAACCGCTCTCCTGTCACAATTTTACTTTCTGTTTTAGCAGTTACAGACACGTTAACTGCATGGTTTTTGACTATTTCAAAAATAACTGGATATTACTTCTTCTATAATGACCTTGATAAGTGTTAACAGTTATCATTTTAACGGATGGTATTGGGAAAGAAAATATCCATTATGTGCTGTGCTGTTTGTAATAGAAGGTTTGATTTACCCCATACACATGATATTTGTAGCGATTACTACTTTGTTGTCCGTACAAAAGGCATTTGTTATCAGATTTCCACGTTGGGGGTAAAAAGACATCTGAACAAAGCAATGTCTTTTAGAATAGTAGTTGTGGCCATTGTGTGCATATATCTTTCTTATATACCAAGTATGATCCAAGGAATGATGAACTTGTCACGTGGAGATAACAATACATGTTGCTTTTCACAAGAGCATTCGGTTATTCGTCGGATTTACAAGCCTATTGATTCAATTGAAGGTGAACATACAACTACTTCGATTTATCACGACAAGCAGATTCATTACGACGAGGAGCAAGTCTTCGTTATTTTATTTAACGACCGGGAGTCAAGCAAGTAGTCTGATGAAGATTTTAGGATATCAGATAAATCGTTCAATTGATTTAACTCGCTGTTGTTGTCTGGTAGTGGAACGGGCGAGTCTGATTATTGGTTATTCGATAAAGATATTTGGAATCACTCACTTATTTAGCATGTTTAGACCACTACGAGAAACAAAGAGGTGGCGGAAGATAGGTTACAGATTGTAGATTCATGTATAGAAATATGGCAACTGGGTCCTTTTTTTAATGCGGCTTAGTGGGTGCTAACGAAAAAATTATACATAAATGATTCGTAAATGAAAAAAAAATCAGATATAGTATGCTTTGTATTAGATTTGAATGTAAAAAAAACCACGATGATCTTTAAATCAAACAAAAGGTGGTTAAACAGAGAGGATGTTGTCATACAGTGAGATGAATATTAATATTAGACTTCGATCATATACGTTTTCCTGTTTTGCAGAACGTTTTGCATCGCTTTTAAACATCGAGAAAGGGTGCTTGCAGACACGCCTGCGTTCCAATGTCGTCAAAATTATTTATAAGAAGACCCATAAAAGCGACTTTTTTCTAAGGCGTTCGTCGTTCGCAAAATGCGTTCAAATCTGCGCAATGAGTAGAAAATAACAGGGAAAACACATTTTTCGTTTTTATTGATGTTCGCTCACTATTTCGATTTTGTTCAAAGATTGTTATAACTCGATAGTATTTGAATAAAAACAAAATGAAAAAACAAGCAAATGAAAGGTTTGTGTCCTTGATTGTGAGCATAAATCATATGAAAATTCGCTGAAAATTATTCTTTCTATGTTTACAATTGACATTGGCACCTTTATTTGTTCAAAGAAAATAAAAAATAAAAAGGATGCTTATAAGACTTTTAAACAAAGGCTTTCTAAAGTATCATATATGCAATAACATTACGAAAAGAGCAGAAGAACGTGGCGAGCCAAAAGTTTAATCACTACATGGATAGATCCAAGGATTTCCGTATATCTGACAACATGTCAAAAGCATGTAAATTCATAAAAAGGACAGATATTGATAGAAAAATAAGTCGAAGAAAAACTGACAAAAATAATATTGACGTAAAGAGAAACAACAATACACAGGTGACTATGCGGAAATTCGACACGGAGCAACACGGTTATCAATGACACAGAACTTTTTGGGATTCGAGCGTCACTGATGAGTCTTTTGTAGACGAAACGCGCGTCTGGCGTATATACTAAATTAGTCCTGGTATCTATGATGAGTTTATTTACAGAATAAATTATCTGTCAATTTGGTGTTTTTTCAAGACAGTAGACGCTCAACTTAATAATCTAAAGTTATTTAGAGACATAAACACGCCGAGGTTAAACACTAAATATATATAATATTTATAAAACATGTTCATCTACAAATAAAAAAAATAACTTGTGATTTCGAATTTAAAACACTACCTAAATCGTGGTTCGGCGACCAATTCTGCTGGTTCCTGGCACTTACAGATAAGTTTTATGTTTCCGGACAATACACATAATTATATAGTTTTATATTTCAACTCACCCTGACATGCACTCGTAGTTGATGGAAGTTAGTGTATACTAATTGACTGATCATGAGTAGAATGGAGTGTTTAACCCTAACCCCAGAGGTGTTACTATTGTCCTGAGACGTAGCCGAGGGCAATAGTTGTATCCGAGGGGACAATAAACTAACTTTTCCGTGAATATCTAGTCAGTACGGGTTTTATTATATCGAAAAGACAACAGACAATATATGGCGGTGAAAAATTACCTATCGTAAAGTATAAAGCAGAAAACTAACCATAACGTTTACTTCATAAATATTATGAAATGCTGAGGCTATGGCTTGTACTGACGTCAACCCTAGATATCATACAATATGTAAAAAGCGACGTTGTTTTTCCCACGGTATTTTCAAAATCCTCCAATCCGGTAGTTGCATTGGAAATTCCGCGAAATATAATGACGCTTGCAGTCAAATAGTTTCATCGAGGTCCAATAGTTGGAAACTATTGTCCGGTCTAATAGTTCAACGCTTGCAATTTGAAAAAATAGTTAAAATATTGTGTACTTATTTTATATAGAGAATGATAACTAAGGTATAATGATCACATTTATTACATTCCGTTATATTTGGAGTTATCCTTATCTCTTTCTGTCTTTAGTAACTGTGGAACAAATTTGTAGAACTAGTTTATACAACTAGTTTGTTTAGTATCTAAATATGAATCTTTGGTTAGTTCTGCACGGGTATTTCTTAGGCGTTACATCGGGTGGGGTTCTATAGTCATATATAAGTCCGATACTTGTATAGTATTTATCCAGGTGCTAACAGTAATTTCTAAGCCGTCATAAGCATTATTTGAAAAACGTAACCCTATACATACCATAAGAACATTAATTGAAAATTCATGTGATTATCTATAAAAAAAAAAGTATATTCAAACATCTTTCTACAGGTTAAAATTTATGATGTTCAAGGACACAGTCATTTTATCTAAATCGTGACTATTCTTCCGTTCTCTTAACAACATAACTGTAAACATTAAGAAGTGATATGGGGTATAATAGATGGTTGCGAAATACTTTACATAAAGTCATATGATACTTTTAATTCAAAAAGGTAATGTGTTTTTATACAATTAAATGACTCGTTCTACTATAAAACACGTGCAGATATAATTTCTTTAATCTAAGGGTGTATTTCTTTCTAACCAAAGTTTGTAAGCGTTGTGTGGCGTTTGTTATCGTTTGTTAAACGATAAAAAAAAGTAGAAACAAATACATCGTTTAATCAGTGTGTTTTAAACCTGTTTAGAACTTTCAATTACGCATACACATGGTGTTGATAAGCAGACTTATTACGCGGAAAATGGCTACTGCAGAAGATGATTTAGACAAAGAGGATATCGCCTTTTAACCTCTTCTATGCGTAGATATCTTCATTGACAGTTCATCGTTTTCATCTGATGAAACGTCTGGAGACAGTGTTGATGAAGCTCTTTTATTAAAAACAGCTAAAGCAATGATAAAAAGGAGGGCATTACCTAAAATTGAATCTTTTGTTGATATTGTTTTAAGTTATGACAATCAAGAATTTCGTAGAAATTTCAGGCTATCAAGGGGTACGTATTCATTTCAACATATTAGAAAGCATAATTATTTCATAACATTTGATATTTCGCAATATTGTGTTCAAATTATTAATTTTTTTACGTGATACATATAGCAGTGGGCACATTCTCAGACTTTTAACAGTATAATTGAGAATAGATATGGGGAATGTGGCAATAAGACAACAACCCGACCATAGAACAGACACAAGCAAAAGGTCACCAATAGGTCTTCAATGCAGCGAGAAACTCCAGCACCCGGAGTTGTCCTTCAGCTGGCCCCTAAACAAATATCTATACTAATTCAGTGATAATGGACGTCATACTTAACTCCGAATTATACACAAATATCTATACTAGTTCTGTGATAATAGACGTCATACTTAACTCCGAATTATACACAAGAAACTAAAATTAATAATATATAACACTAACAAAGGCCAGAGGCTCCTGACTTGGGACAGGCGCAAAAAAGTATCTACTATTGACCATTGTGAAAAATGTCCATATGTTATGGTAACTCTACTTAATATAACATAATTTAATTGGCTTTGTAGGCACTTTTCACAGAATTGAAGACCATCTTGCTGGAAAGGTGGAACGACGAAAATATAAAGGAGGTAGACTGCAACTTACATTAGAGAAACACATATTAACTGCATTGTGGTATTTTGCAAATACAGAGTGCTATAGGCCAATTGCAAGTCGTTTTGAAGTGAGTGATTCGACAGAGATAAAATCGGTAGACGGCATTGTGTCAGCTCTGGTGAAGAATAAAAACAAACTCATACGTTTGCCAAAAGGAGAGCAGTTGCGCAGAAATGAAAATGGCTTCAGAGCATTTCAAGGTATATTTGTCGCAAATAACAATAGTATATAATAATATGTAAATGAAACAAAAATTATTAATGCGAAATTATGCACAAAAATTCAATGGTTCTATACAAACACATCCTTTTTATTCTTAGTGGTCTATGTACTTGGTCGTTGGTGATTTATGTAACCCATCAGTTTTGCTACTTTTGAATGAACCACGTATTCAAACAACTGGGTACTTGTTGCAATCCATACATGTCCGATAAATACCAAGAAAAGATTCCCCTTTCAACCAGTTTCTTTGATCTATAAATATATTTAAAAGCAAGACTGCTTAAGTTATTATAATAATAATTCATTTTTTGTTCTCAGGTATGCCAGATGTGGTTGGTGCAATAGACTGAACCCATATTGTAATACCTGGTCCAAATCAACATCATGACAATTACATTAATAGAAAAGGATACCATAGTATTGTTGTCCAAGTAGTATGCGACCATGAGATGAAGTACATGTCTGTTAATAATGGGTGGCCGGGATCCGTCCATGATGCCCGTGTTTTCTGAAATTCTAAAATATGGAAGCGGATTATAAATAAAACAATCTTGCCTGATGAGTTTCATTTGGTTAGGGATGCAGCATATACCGTCTTTCTCAAAATCTGATGACATCATTTAAAGAATTTGGTACCTTAACCAGGAAACAGCAGCGGAACAATTTTGTTCAAAGTTCTACCAGAATGGTAGTAGAAAGATCTAAAGGTCATTGAAAATGTTGGATTGTACATTACCAAATCAACAGATTCTGTTACTATCTGTTGCATTTAATTAACATTTGTATCACAGAGGGTGACATATCAAAATATGAAGAAATAATAATGGACGATCATGTGAAAAACGGACCTATACTACAAGGAATTGTAGAAAGTGGAAACCAGAAAAGAAATAATCTTGTTCAAAATTTATAAATACAATTACAAAATATTGATATTTTTTAATTAAATGTATGTTGATTATAAGTATCATATTAAAATTCATTTTTTATTTTGTAAAGCTTCTACCATTGCTCTTAGCAGGTCGGCCTTTTCTTTATGTCTTTTATCTTTCATTTCTTCTTTTTTCTGTTCTCTTTCTTCCCGTGCTTTTGTTTTTGCTTTTTCTGCTGTTTGTTTTCTTCCCCAATAATCGTCAAACAGACTTGCCAATTTATCAGAAGCTGTTGCGTTCTTCCGTTTTTTTCTCTCAGGCTCCTTGTCTGGTTCTGGTTCGTCATCTTCTAGTTCAAGTGTGTCGTCTGCAGCCGAATTTTCTTCTTCTTTACCATCAGAAATTGCTGTCTCTGACGCATTTAGGGGACGTACATTCGGTTTGTCATCCATGAGGTCTTTCATCTCGTCAAAGAATTCCCATTTCTTTCTACTGCCTCCTGAGGTTTTGTTGTCATCTACCATTTTTTCAAATTTATTTTTAAGATAATGAAATTTGTTTTTAACTTGCTTTTCGCTAAAAGTGAAGCCCATTACTTTAAGTTGGTCTGTTATGTCTATCCACACTTTGTTCCTTTTTTTACTGCTTCCAACAAATTTGTCTTTCTTGCTGTCGTAAGTATGTATCAATGCCTTGACAGCATGTGATGTCCATCCTTTCCCGGTCTCCTCCTTGTCATCAGAAGTTGTAATCTGACTTTTTGAAGATGATGTTGATGTAGGGGTAAATGTTAACGTAGACGGAAAGGTAGATTTTTGTGTTTGCACACTCTCAATTGTATTCTTCCCATTCATTTGGCTTTCTGAACCATTGCTTACTTGCAAATTTCTTCTGTTGTTTGTATTCATAGGTCTATAAAAACAAATATTTCAAAGTAAACAACAGATATGTAAAAATGAGCATAGATATAAAAAAGAAGATGTGGTATGCCAATGAGACAACTCTTCACAATAGACCAAATGAAACATAAATTGACAACTACAGGTCACCGTACGGCCTTCAACAATGAACAAAACCCATACCGCATAGTCGGCTGTAAAAAGCCCCAATATGGCAATGTAAAACAATTCAAAACAGAACACTGACGGCATACTTTACTATATAAAAAATGAACGAAAAACAAATATGTAACATATATACAAACGACAACCACTGAATGACAGGCTCATGACGTGGGACAGGCACATACATACGGAATGTGGCGGGATTAAACATGTTACGATCCTAACCCTCCCCTAACCTTGGACAGTGGTATAATAACAACACAAGAACGAACTATAAAAATCAGAGCATGGCATAATAGAACTATTTCGATTCTTATTGGAATAATTTTAACTTTTGTACTTTGATGTGGACCTATAATACACGCTCGAAAAGTAGCTATTTCATTTGAAGAACATGAGAACCTGGAAAATCTACAGTTTAATATTAAAAAATAAACAGCTGAGATAGGGTGCGACATGTGAAAACTCCCCCTTTTTTTTTTACAAAAAACTCAATAACTGTAAAATAAAATGTTTAATCATCACCAAAATGTATACAAATCTTGAGATTAATATAACTAAGAAGTGTGTAAAGTTTAAAGCAATAATCATAAATATTTTTTGAGATACGGCGCGACATTGGAACCCCCCCCTTTTTTTTACAATAAAACTCAATAACTCTAAAATAAAAATTTTGAATCATCACCAAAAAGTATACAGATCTTTACATTAATATAACTAAGAAGTGTGTAAAGTTTTAAGCAATAATCATAAATCGGTTTTGAGATACAGCGCGACATGTGAAAAACACACCCCCCTCTTTTAGTTATACAAACCCGTAACTCAAAAAGTTGAAATCCTATTTTCATCAAAAAGGATACAGATCGTTTGACCATCATAAGAAACAAGCCGTTCAAGTGCATGATTATTTGTTTTATTGCATTTAATGGAAATTTTTAATTTTTTGGTAGAAAATGCACACACTTGAATACAGAGGTTTCCGTTATAAAATTGTAAACATAGATTACTGACTTGTTTTTCTACGATGTGTTTTTTTTTAAATTTTACAATATTCTTAACAATACCAAAAAACTTTATGAGGAATCATTTAATTCGAGCGCGCCTAAACAGGTGTACTTGAATTGCTCCATATTTATATTTAATTTATAAACTTGTTTTAAGGAAATAATTGCTAGCACTGTTAAAAAAAAATCTCTATCTATCATGCACCGAATTGCCAATATTTGAAAACAAAGGGAAAGGCTGTGTATGTTCTATAAAACTTCGATAGGTTAAGAATTAAATCAACACAAGGGTACACAATCATTAAAACTTACGATAAAGACAGACGTTCATTTGCAACTTCTTTTCCTTCTTGACTTTCTGAAGACTGATGCTCTGTAAATATAAAATTTGTATATTG
Organism: Mytilus galloprovincialis; assembly: GCF_965363235.1. Taxonomy (NCBI): domain Eukaryota; kingdom Metazoa; phylum Mollusca; class Bivalvia; order Mytilida; family Mytilidae; genus Mytilus; species Mytilus galloprovincialis. The sequence goes on from NW_027468132.1 coordinate 30,965, forward strand.
TTATTTTGCCAAAAAAGGCAGTGATCTTCTTTTAAATCACTTTTGTGTGTTGTTTATATGTTCACAGAAACCACATGTAATGAAAAACCAACTATAATATACATACCTCCTTTTCTATTGACAAAATCCATCTTTGTAATAACCGCGGGAAAAAAACACGTGCAGATCAAGGTTGAAGTTAGAAACAAATGTAGCGTTTGTACTAACAAACGATGAACGACAAACTGTAGACGCATCTTTAGCGAGTGCATAGTTTGTCAAAGTTTATGTAAACTTTGCAAACGTATGTTAGAAACAAATGATCAAAACATGTACGCGCTAAGCCTTTTGCATCGTTTGTGTTAGAAAACAATGCACCCTAAATCTTAAGAAGTTTATCAGTATTGAATCATTGTTTATCCCGTTATCTTCCTGAACGAAAGCCTTTCCATATGTAGTTACAACCGCGTAGCCCCAGTGTGAGGAAAAGATTGTGACGAAAGAAAAGGTAAACACACTTAGCAATAAGATACTTAAAATTGAATCTGCAAGAAAAACAGTAAATACACAAAACAATTAACAACTGTTAGTACAAAGTTTTTTTAGTGAACAAATGAAAAAAAACAAGAAAAAAACAAATATTCATCGCTTTATCATCTGACTTTTTCGTCGGCTTCCGTGATTTTGTGTTAATTCTTTATCAACAGTAATGATCAAAACACGTGGGCACCAAAACCCGAAAGTAAATAAGAATGGATAGGTAACTGTGAAAACTGTCATAATATAAGAAATTAAAAGGTGGCAGGTGCGTTAAACTTACACAAATGAAGAGATAAATGAAAAATTAACAAATTGAGGCCCGATTTATATAATTATAGATCCAAGGAGGTCAGTCGCCCCCAGAAGCAACGAATCAATTTCCACTTTTTTTTATATGGAACGAGCTCTGACGTCACACGGCCCTAGCTCGTCTACCAAAAAATCGTTATCTCGGACTAATCGCAGAGAGGAACCCAAAGTGGACAGATATCGAAACAGTAAATATCGATTGCCTTTCAATCAAGACTGAAGCATGATAATGAAATGTTTTTTTTTGTGTACAAGTACCAATAAAATAAAATACAAGTCTAAATAAAATACTAGTACAAATAAAATGCATGTATATATGAAGTAAACTACAAGTACAAATGTAATAAAATACAAGTACATATAAAGCAAAAGTACAACTAAAATACACGTTAACTAAGACAATATCAATTGAATCTGAAAGAAAACAATCAAAACCAAACATTTTAACAACAGTCATGACATTTACAAAAGGGTTCACATAAAAATATAGATAAAAGCTTTAATTCGTGTCACATGAGTGTGTTAATTATTTATCAATATGTAACTATCTGTAAACCTTGGCACCAAAACCCCAGAGTTAATAAACAAGCAAAGTACTCGATCCAAATATCTTTTGTCGATTATACGTTATAGATGTGTATATTATAAATGTTGAGAAATACTTTGCACATTGGACTTAAGTTTAGTATATATATATATGAATGCATTGGTTAAATAATTTCTTTAACATTATACCAGATATAAGATTTATTTGACTTCAATAATTTACTAGTGATACATGTATTTCGTTAATCTAACTTCAATACTTAAAATATACAAGAACATTAGGAACACGTTTCCGAATTATATACACGATGATAAAGGCCAAAGAAACAACAAGTTCCAAAACAGAGCAAATTAATAATATAGAACGACAAACTCGTCTTTTTTTTTAGTGAAAAATGAATAAGGAAAATCTAGAAAAAGGACAATTAACTACTAGACCCATACTAGATTTTTCTAAAACAATGTCCAATGTGCAAAACATTTCTCAACATTTGTACACATCTATAACGTATTATCGACAAAAGATATTTGGATCGAGTACTTTGCTTGCTTATTAACTCTGGGGCTTTGGTGCCTAGGTTGTACTTTCCGCTATATAGATGATGTTCTCTCACTAAATAATTCAAAATTTGGTGACTATCTCGAACGCAGCTATCCAATCGAACCAGTATAAAGGATACAACAGTTATAGTAAAGTTTGCCTCATGTCTTGTCTTACATCTAGAAATTGAAAACAAACTTTACGACAAACGAGAGGATTTCAACTTCCCAATTGTGAAATTTATATTTCTATGTAGCACCCTTGTAGCAGTGCCTGCATACGGAGTAATTGATACGATATTCCCGCGCTTGTATTTCCTATCATGATTTTCTTGATAGAAGGTTGCTGCTCACAAGGACGCTATTAGACCAAAATTTCCAAATTGTGAGCATTTGAATATTCGTCGGATTTACGAGCCTATTGACTCAATTGAAGGTGATCATGCAACTAGTACTTCGATTTATAAGAACGACAAAATAATCCATAAATAATATCTAAAGACTGGCAGTCGAGTAATAGTGTAAAAGAGTTCAATTACTGGATATATATCAGATGAAAATGTTACTCTTCCATCTTTTAATCAATCTAACTGGCAGTCTGAGTTTGGAAGTGGAACCGAAGAAATTGATTACTGGATACCAGATGAAGAGATTTCCAATGACACACTTTTGCAGGTAACGACCAAGAAACAAGTATATGTTGGAGGCGGATTATATATTTGTAGACGTATGACGCATTTTTTTGTGAAACCTCAGGGGTGCTTTTGAATACATTCTATCGTGGCCTGTGCATCGATGATTCGTAAATGAGAACTTATTACAACTAATTGTATTATTATAGCGGATTTATGTGTTAGATTTCGTATATTCTTGTAAACAAGTGTAATTTTAGATTTTTTCTAATAAAGTATAGAGTATTAGATGATTGATTTAACATTAAAGACAAAAAGGAATGTGGAATGATTATCAACGAGTCAACTATATGTCAACCCAAGTTCAAAAGAAATAGATGCTATAAGCAACCGTACAACAATGAGCAAAAACCACAAAGTGTAATCAGCTATATAAGGACCCACCATGACAAATAAAAAATAATTCAATTAAGAAAGTAACAGAAATTAACAACTACATGGCACCGCATGACAGACTTGGGACTGACATAAAAAGAATAAGGATGGTTAAAGATGTTCATCTGGCATACTAAATTATAATCCTGGTACCTTTGATAAATATTAACACCACAGGTATTTTGGTATCCGCCAGTCGTGGCTGTAAGCAGCTATAGGTCACCAAATGACTACCAAAATGAGCAACAAATCCAATCTTTATAGTCAGCTATAGAACAAGTCAAACCAATGGCCTGATATGGCACATAAACCGTACAACAAATTATGACAGACAGAAACCAACGTTAATCACTGAATTACAGACTCATAAATAATATTTGTGGTGTTAAACATGGTGTGAGCGTCTAACCTGTGACAGTTGTGTATCAACATAGCATAAAAACAAACAGTGAAAATAATATTGCAATGGCTTGATTGGTTCTGGAGATTCATTAGATTTACAAACATCACAAACAAATGCTAAACATAAGGAAAGTAGACAAAAGTACAGATCTTAATTATCTAGGACTCGCAGAAATCCATTTTAAAGCCAATAACAACTAATAAATAAATTTTGTTCTTCTTGACTAAAGTATCAAACCGTGAACACCTAACAGACTTACTGTTAACACGTCATAATATGTTTCAGAATCCTTTGGTAGAGTTAAACCTGTACATCTTTCTGTGATACCGATGCACCGTCTTCCAATTATAATGTACAAAACTCGTTATATCATTTATTTTTATAACTGCCTTAAGTGAATTCATAACATATCTAAGAGTTAACATCCTCGCATTATATTCATTTTTTTAAGATGAAAATATACGGCCAGAATATACTTTAAAAAGAGAAAACATTTCCCCATTCAAGAAAAAGTCAACATTCATAATCAATTAAAACAAATATAAGATTAAGAAAATCCAATGCAAATTAATTTCTATTGAATGGTAAGGAATACTGTTTAGATGTTATACTGGCGTGAAAAATACAGGTTTCTTTATTAAAATAAACTGATGTAAAATTTAGAAAATAGTTTTAGATTAATGAATGTATCTTTCTCATCCTTGTCCTAGTTTGGCCTTACTTTTTTTATTATATGTTGGTTAATCAATTCTTCAACGATTTATTCGATTTAAAATTTTAAAAGTTTTGGTCTCAAGTACACTGAGGAGACATTTATTGTCGAAATTTGCTTCGTTTTCTTTGTTTCCAATTTATTTTATTAAACTTGTTTTGAAATGCCATTCTCAATAAATTTAGGTCATTTATGAATGTGTTTTGGTTTTTCTCTTTTTTTTTAGATATTTGTTTTCATCTAAGATCTTTCATTGGCTTTTTATTAACTAATTTTTTAGACTAGTGACGATTAAAAGTTCTTACGCCCAGGAGTAGATTACCTTGGCCGTATTTGGCACAACTTTTTGAAATTTTGGGTCCTCAATGCTCTTCAACTTTGTATTTGTTTGGCTTTTTAACTGTTTTGATCTGAGCGTCACTGATGAGTCTTATGTAGACGAAACGCGCGTCTGGCGTATTAAATTATAATCCTGGTACCTTTGATAGCCAATTAAAATTTGATTTACATGTAGAAGACACCTATATAATGCTGAAGTTGCCCTCTAGTTTTTTTTTTTTTTTTTGTCGTTTTTTAAAAAGGGGCGAAAGATACCAAAGGGACAGTCAAAGTCAAAATCGGAACCAAATTGATAACACCATGGCTCAAAAAGAAAAACACAAACAGACAAACAATCGTACACATGACACAACATAGAAAACAAAAGATTGAGCAACACTAACCGCTCCAAAAACTAGGGGTGATCTCAGATGCTCCGGAAGGGTAAGCAGAATCTGCTCCACATGTGGCACCCATCATGTTGCTTATGTTATTAAAAATCCGGAAAATAGTCTAATTCAGTAGGTCACATTCGTGAAAAAGGGAAGGGGTTGTAGTTACGACATACAGAACATATCCGATATAATATGTGATACAGTTATTCCATAACGGCCAACCAACTTCTTACGATGTCCGTAAAATTTACGAAGGGAACGATACCACAGGTACACTCAAACTCATTGATCGAAAATAAACTGATAATGCCATGGCTAAAAAATAAAAAGACAAACAAACACTAGTTCATAAGACACAACATAGAAAGCTAAAGACTAAGTAACACGAATATTGATATATATATATATATATATATATATATATATATATATATATATATGTTTAATTCTAATGATTTACACAGTTTTTACTACTCCACGTTGGAGCATATTTCCTCTTGCATACCGCATAACAGCTGGCCATGCCAGATAATCAACAATCTCTCCTCTGGGAACTAAAGATGTGAATAATTTTCTATTTATAAGCTCGCCGTGAGAAACGTCCATATTCAGAACCATCGGCGAACTTTGTGTACACATTAACCAACAAAGTTCAGCGCACTTCTTGATGTAAAGTAATGGATACTCAGCATTTTTTTCACCACTCAACAATCTTCTGACACAAACCTACAAACAATAAAGATACTATTATACCAATGCAGTAATCTTAGAGTATATGTCGAAAAGGAGATAATTTCCCATGTTCATTAAAATAGATCAATGGTAACAGATAGTCAGATAAAAACTATTATCACTGATGCTAAATGGAATTATAGCTATAAACTATATACAGTATGGGTTATGTTCGTCGTTCAAAGCCTTATGGTTACAAGAGTTGCTCAAATCTACATCATTTTGTCTCTGGTGGCTAGTTGTCCCATAGGCAATAAAACCAGATCTTTTTATTTTATAAACATATTTATTAGTTATAATAACTAGATGCACTAAAGAGCCTGTGTCGCTCACCTTGGTCTATGGGCATATCAAGCATTAAGCACACTCTCCAACATTGAAGAGGAGAATAGACTTCAAGTCAAAAATCTCTATTTTGTCGATCTTGTATTACTGATCTATTAGTCAGTTTAGTTGCTTCGACTTATTAATAGATCTTGCCTTGTTGATATTTTTTTGTGATTTAAAGTGTTTATTTTTCTATTATGATTTAAATCATATGAGGCATAACAGAACAAAAGCATGTTTCTCTCTAAACATCATAGTTTTCATGATAATAGACAAAAAATTAAGAAAAAACAACAAAATTGTATCATTATGGGCCATAACTCCTACAAGAATTTTTCTAACAGTTTTGACATATATGGACAATTGGTAGAGCTCATTATTCTGAACACATGTGTTCCTTTCAGATTTTCTCTGTTTTTAAAGGTTCATAAAATAAAAGATAAAACATTTTACCCCTATTTTATATTTGTCGCCATGTCAGCTATGTTGGTTGGTAGGCAGGTTCATCTGACATTTTTTTTAACTCAATACCTTAATGATTATCTAAGCCAAGTTTGGTTAAATTTGTCTCAGTAGTTTCAAAGAAGAAGATGTTTGTCCATGATTACAAAAATTTACAAGACATTCTTCAAAGGAGTAGGTCCGGTAAGGGCCGATTTTGGCCTCAAATTTCAGGTTTTTCTGACGAAAGATTTTGGACACTTTTTAAACACTTAGGTGTCTATTTCAGTTAATTCATTTCGTTTATGTAAAAGACTTTTACTGATTTAGTCATTAAAAACTCTCCGATTCAAGCTTGAATAGAAAAATCTATCAAATATGCCAAAAAATATCACTTTTCAGATGTTTTTTGTCAAAAATGAAAGTGACCGCATCCGTGTTCATCCTCAACCTTTATATATGTTATGTGTTATCATCAAATACAACTTACATTTCAATATTAAGAATGAATACAAATGTGGCCACTTTCATTTAAGACGGAAACCGTCTAAAATTTAACTAAAATGCTAAAATTGTGAAGAATTCAGTAATTTAGCATGACTGAATGATGCTAGTATCCGATATATGTGCATTGTACTGTCAAAAACAGTCCATATTTATGTAGCAGAAGCATTCTACTTTCCAATAAATAACTAAAAGTTTACATTTTAACAATTTTGTAAAACTGCTATATTTTGGGGCTAAAAAGGGGTCTTACAGGACCTACTCCTTTGACTATGAGGGCAATAACTTCTAAAGGGTCAATTGAATATGTTGATCATGTTGACTTATTTGTTGATCTCACTTTGCTAAACAATTTTTCTGTTTTGCAGGTTATCTACATTTGTTATAATATTCAACCCAAAAACTGCAAAATTTCCTTAAAATTTCCAATTCTGGGGCAGCAACCCATTAACAGATTGTCTGATGCCTCTGAAAATTTTGGTTAATGGGCGGGGTCATCGGATACATCTGTTTAAACAAGATACCATAAGGATGATTGTGGCCAATTTTGGTTTAATTTGGCTAAGTAGTTTCAGTGGAGAAACGGACGACGATGACGGTAGCCAAGTGTGGCGTGGTCAATTACATCAAAGAGTTGATGGTAAGTTCTTAATCAGTTTAATGATCTTTCATCTTGATTAATGTGACACTTTATACGGTACATGAGTTGCACAGTAGAAATTGCAATAACATTTATTAGTTTATCAAAATAATATAAGACCATAAAACTGTGTTTAATCTACATTAAGAACAGATGTTTATAACCCGATTTTGTGAAAAACTGTATGTATTGGTCAGTTGCATTATAGATAATAATGTTAACATGTTTTATAGAGTTGGAATTAAGTAACGTTTTATAGAGTTGGAATTAAGTAACGTTTTATATTGGAATGTAAAACTGTGAACCTTCACTAATATTATGTATACATGTACTGTTACACAATTAAATATGTGAACATTAAGCAGACTTCGTTGTACATGCATTCATACAGTTCTTACAGTGAGCTTAGGGAGAAACTTTACTATAGCTTAAGTTCCCTATATTAACGGTCGATAAGATGGATTAGATCCTGGATACATAGATCCGAAATAATGAATAAATCTAAAACACACAGAAGAAAGACCAGTTATACAAGTGATAGAAAATCCACTTGACCCTTTATGGCCATGTGAGCTAAAAAGTAAAATATCAAAAATATCGAACTCAAAAGACAAAAGAGAGTTACGAAATTTAACATGCAAATCAATATTAAAGTAAGACATTACCTTCATAATGAACGGTATTGCCTCTGATGCTATTCTTCCTTGGAATTCCTTGATGCTATTGGAACAAGAATTCGGTAACGTTAACGAAAGTGATGCCTAGAAACATAAACCATCATTTGAAATATTTGATGACGAAGTTACACTAAATTATAAGTGCTAAAACTGATATATTAATTCCGGTAATCATAGTCATCACCAGATGAAACTTTTCTAAAATGATGTCCCTTATTTGCCTTTTCGTGGCGATGTCAAACTACACGTACACAACTCAAAAACTACTACATTGTAAATGGGTTTAAAGTTTGCATTGTTAACGATTTATTCATTAGATGTGTCATACATTTGTCTGTTTTCGTACATAGGACTTATTTCTTCTTTGTCCGTTTCCAGACGCAATGTTACATCTTTTATATGCCATTGAATTATAAGATTAGTGATGAATGATCAACAGTAGTTGTTAACTCAAGTGTTCATCCTGTGCAGTGACGTTTGTATCGTGAATGGCATAACTACCACTGGGTCGAAACCTCTGCTAGGGAACTCATCCTAATACATAACTCCGATTACTTATCCGTGTTTGGTTAAACTTATGATCCTTTTTGGTTTTATCAGCCTTGGAATGGTGGTTTGTGTTTCGGCTTTTTTTTTTTTATTTTAGAGGCTTATATCTATGACTGAAGACAAATTGATTGTCAAATGTGCATCGAGCGCAATACCATTGGTATCTTTAATGTTATTAATGTTTGTATATTATAGTGTGATTTATAAGTATTCTTATCGATTTATTTTGAAAAATAAAAAAATGAATTTAAATATAAAAAACAAACATTTGTGTATCTTCCAAAACACTTCATGGCATCTTCTCGTATGCTCTCTCTTTGTTCTTCTGTTATTGCAATACAGGTCAAATAACAATCCTATATTCATAAATAAAAATACGATTAATCCAAGGAAGAAGTAATATGTTAGTTTAAACATATTTATTTATAGAGGATTGGGAAACAAGTTATCACAACTTATATTAATCTCTTTCCACTTAGTGGGTGCTAGTGCGAACCAGAAACCTTTGTGTTTGTAGTCCTATGAGATAATCACTACACCATGGCTCTCTTCTGAGTAACTTGTTTGTAGAGATCAATATTATCACAGTTCATTTTAATGATTTGATAAAACTGGTTTTATTTTCTCAAAGTATTTAAAACATTTTTGCATTTTGAATATGTGCAATAAGAGATTGGAACCTACCAGAGACAATATACACTTTGCGTTAAATGTAAAGAATAAATGCATGAAATAACATAAATAAGATACCTTAAGCCATGATAATAGCAAATCAACAACATATTGCTCGGAGTAGTATCTTCTCATGTCTGCGTATAGCTTTGTCCATTCATTATCAAACAGTGCTTTAAAATCTTTTGCTATTGCAGTCGGCTTAGGATCAAACATGTTGTCCTTAACTTCCGGTGACAACGCAATATGAAGCTGTTTTCTTACTTCTTCTTTTCTTCTTAAGAGCGCACAGGATTAAAAAATAGTTATTATAAGTGTTAGTTAATAAATAGAATAATTTTATGGTTGATTAATTAACTAAAGTATGTTAGCGCAATATATGCCCATATTTGTTTTTCTTTTTAAATTAGAACAATGAATCCAAATCATCGCATGGAAATTATATATCATTTGATTTCTATTTACAGACATAGATATTGAAAGATACAACAACACAAAGATGCAGCTAAACGGTCACATGATACAGCCGTTATATCATTTCATATTTCGATAATCAGTCTCACAAACCCAGAAATTTTAATAGAAAAAAAGGTGTTAGTATCAACAGGGAGTTCTAAGATTGTTATAAAATTTCATCCTTTTTTGCGACCAAATTGATCCATGCGCAAACAGAGCGGAAATAAACATAAACATACATAATAATAAATTTATACTAATCATTTAAAGATCATTTGAAGTCGCATACATATATATATCACTGTGCAACAACAATTATATGATAATAAAAATGAAAATAAAAGAGAAATAAGTATATAACACGATTTGTCAAACAACTTTGAATTATCTAACCTAAAATGCATATATATTCATCAAAGTAACTTTAATTGTCAAAGGACACACATATTAAATTGACACACAGACGGATTTTGTCATACCATCATTTGTTTATTTGGTTACAGACGTATACATATAGAAATCTTATGATCTCTATTCAGATTTGAATGAAAGCCAAATCAACCAAGCATGTGGCATGTTTCAAACTACTCCGGGTGCATACAATTTTTGTGACTGAAAACCGTGACAAATTTCCATATTTTAGTTCTCTATTGAATTTAAACTTTACTCTGTTGCAAATTAATTCCGATTACTACTGAAGATTTTATAAGACGAGTATATAGGACGATACATATTCCGTATTCAATAGAAATAGCAAAAGACCTCTAAGACTATTAAATATTACCCTCTTGGAGAAATTTGAATCAGTTGACTGTCACTAAAGGGGGACATCATTGAACGGAAGACTCGACAGTTTTGTCTATCAGACAGATTATTTAAATTGGTAAAACTACTGTTACGGGTCTGTCTTGGTGTTTCATTTTCTGAACTTCTTGGGGATAGTTGTAATTGTATGGATCGGAAACTACGTGGTGAACTTCTGCAATGAAGAAATAAAACAATCATATCAGCTGTAGTTGTAAC
>NW_027468133.1:0-41593 GCF_965363235.1 Mytilus galloprovincialis
TGAAAAATATAATAATTCATATCAGACAGTAAATTTTTAAGAAAAAACTATTATTGACCAGAAAAAAACTTTCAATCGGAATAAAAATGACTGAAGGAGACAAAAAAAGTTCCAAAATGTTGAAAAGTTTTCATTTTAAGATAGAAAAGTATGATAAATAAATGATAAATGAAAATCACTTTAGACAGTCAAAATTATAAAGATAATTTATTTGCTTTCTCTGAACAGACATTTTCATTCAATGACAATACACATTTCAACTTAATGGAATGGAATTTAGTTGGGGAAAAAATAAACCTCACAGACATATCTAGGAATACTGGTTATCTATTTGTCTATTTGATGTACCCAGAAATTGGATACATCACAGGATTTTACATGCTTGCAGTTTTCTACCATGTCTTTCATAACTCAACATCATCTGTCAAAGCTGTGCTTGCCATCCATCAACGATCTGCTGCAGGTACTTCAGATCATAAATGAGAGAATGCTCTTCAGATCATAAATGAGAGAATGTATGAATAAAACTGTTATTGTTATTACTATTAAAGATTTTTTTTTTAGGTATTACAGTGAAGAAAAGAGATGCCCCTGACTGCGGGTAAAACTTCTTATGTGTGCATCTTCCTTTCAATTTTATTTTTAAACGCCATTCTATATTTATCCACAGTATGACGATGACAATTTCATCAGCCAATCCAATAAAAATGTTAATGCGCACACATGTACTTACTATTCTGAAGACATCTTTTAGCCAGAAAGTTTATAATAAGTCTGAAAACTACTTTTTATCATATAAAAAAGCTTATAAGTGCAAGATATATGCTTACATGGACTTCCTACAGTGAAATTTTGTGGGGACTACTTGGACCGAAATTATATTAATTTAAATAGAAATTTCATGATTTTGTTAACTAGCAGCAAGACAAGACTCTAAAGTGGACAAAATATATTACTACATACATGATAAAAAATTTCTTTACAATTCTGACTGAAAAAAGAGCTCTAAATTTTTGATAAAAGTACCCTGTAATATCAGCTTTTCTAAAAGAAATATTCAAATTAATGAATTATACAAGATATTTAAACTCTAACTTAAAAAAAAAGGTTATATTTTGGCCAGTTGGTGGTTCTCTTTCTTTGGTCTAGACTACTGGTGTAAATAATACATCAAAAGAAGACAAGACAAAACAAGCGAAGAAAAGAAAAGAACAGAAGTACAGATAGAAACATTCATATGTTGATCTTTTTTTATATAATGTACTATTTAATATTCTACACACAAGGACATACATGTACCATGATAAACAAACACCCCCCTTTTTTTTGTGATGAGACTTGTGTGTATATATATATCATAAAATTTATTTTTTGTCTATGTATTGCTTTGCATATAGATGGATTCAACAAGAAGAAATAAAAGAGAGAGAGAGAGATGGGGAAAAGAGGGGTTCAGCTATGTTTCTAATTTTCATGTACAACAATTTATAGATTCTTTTTGAAAAATATTGGTGGCCCTGAAAAGGGCCGTTATGTTTTGGTGAAAAAATCACACTTCTTAAGCACGTTCTCCACGGATTCTTCGGGCCAATTGGATATCCTTTGGCATGATGGTTACTCTCTTGGCGTGGATTGCGCACAAGTTGGTATCCTCGAAGAGACCGACCAAGTAGGCTTCGCTGGCTTCCTGTAGGGCCATGACGGCTGAACTCTGGAATCGGAGATCAGTTTTGAAGTCCTGGGCGATTTCACGGACTAATCTCTGGAAGGGGAGTTTCCTGATGAGGAGCTCTGTGCTCTTCTGGTATCTCCTGATTTCTCGGAGAGCGACTGTTCCTGGCCTGTATCTATGTGGTTTCTTGACTCCACCGGTTGCAGGTGCGCTCTTACGGGCGGCCTTGGTGGCAAGTTGTTTTCTTGGAGCTTTACCTCCGGTGGATTTACGTGCAGTTTGCTTTGTTCGTGCCATGATTATTAGCTCTGTGGACGATTTGCTACAGAAAGAATACTTGAAAATTTCGGTGAATGTGTTTTTGTGCTTGCCGAGAGATTGAAATCACGGTGACGATTGGATCACCACTTACATAAAGCTGGCGTTGATTGGTCCGCATATCTTAAATCTGATTGGACTGATTTGTAAGGGACTTTGACAGTTTTCAATCCATTTTTTACTGAAAAACTGCTCAACCCAAGCTGACAGTAAAAATGCCCCCTTTTTTCATTCATAATTACAGTTTCTGATCATCCCTCATAGCTCAACAATAGTAAATTAGTGTCACGGTTTCAATATGATAAATCTGAAGAAGAAAAATAATAATAATGAAAAAAGGTCAAAATACATGCAGAAACATTAAGGAAAGGAAAGAAAAATAAAACAGGAAAAAATAAAAATAAAATGCAGTTATAACACAAACAAAGCGAAATAGAAAATAAAAAAACAGAAACAAATGGAATTACACATTCCCGACATGACATTGTACGGATCGGCTGAGTTTCTTTATTGTTGTATTATGTCATATTTATGTATATTTAATATAAAAAAAGAAGATGTGGTATGATTTTCATTTGGGCTGGGCACATTTGTCACATTGTCTGATTGTCGGTGTGCTTACATCGATTCCACATCTTTAATACACAAACAATAACTAAATAAAGACAGAAAGACAGAGAGAGAGAGATGCTGAAAAAAAAATGGAAAAAGGAAAAGAATGGAAAGTACATATCATATATAAAAGTGTTGACGAAAGAGATAATGTTAACAAAAACTATAAATAATTATAATACTAAAAAAAAAACACACACCTTCTCAGATGAATCTAAGCATGCTCGCATCAATAACCAAGAGAGAGAAAGAAGAGAGCAGACTAGTATTAAATATAAATACTATCAGTGTTGTTTTTTGTCCCCGACAAACTTTATATGATTTAACTGAGCTACTTGTGGGTTCAAAGAGTCAGAAAGTACGACAATAAATGTTCTGATGAAGAAGACTGAAAAAGTTACTAGACTTAGTGTTATGCTATAAGAACTGTACTTAAATGGGATGCGTTAGAGAGAGAAGAAAAGAAGAATCACGGAAGAAGGGACATTTATATTTTAGACATTTTTTATTTGTTATGTAGTAGAATATATTTTTTTCAATTATGTATGGGGAATAAAGTATTACTAAGATGTACAACAATTTTAGACTCTTTTTGAAAAATATTGGTGGCCCTGAAAAGGGCCGTTGTTAAGTGAGTAATCTGATATATCCACTTTTTACTTGGCAGCTTTCTGGGTCTTCTTTGGCAGAAGTACAGCCTGGATGTTTGGTAAAACACCTCCCTGGGCAATGGTGACGCCAGACAAGAGTTTGTTCAACTCTTCGTCGTTTCTGATGGCCAACTGGAGATGACGGGGAATGATTCTGCTCTTCTTGTTGTCACGAGCGGCGTTTCCTGCCAACTCCAATACTTCAGCTGCTAAGTATTCTAAGACGGCTGCGAGGTACACTGGTGCACCGGCACCAACTCTCTCGGCATAGTTTCCTTTCCTCAAAAGTCTGTGGATACGACCGACTGGGAACTGAAGTCCGGCACGGGATGACCTAGACTTTGCCTTTGCTTTTGCTTTTCCTCCTTTTCCTCGTCCTGACATTTTGTACTATTTGGTTGATCGACACTGAGTAAAGTGATACAATTTTTCTTCAAAATTTAGCTTATATACCCACTAAACGGATTGAACGATGTTTTTATTATACACCAATCAGAACGAAGCTCTCTGCGAGCAGTTAGGCTACCGAACATTCAACATGTTATGGGTGCTCTCTCCGAGGTTCGCGTTCAATAAAATCTTTCAATCCGTTTTGCCCAGTATATAAACAAATTGAAAATAATTTTTCACCATTACTTATTTGATTATCAAACCAGTAACATGCCACCCAAAGTAGGAACTAAAGGAGCCAAGAAGGCCGTCACCAAGGCAAAGACTGCCAGACCCGGCGGTGATAAGAAAAGGAGGAGGAAGAGACGTGAATCCTATGCTATCTACATCTACAAAGTCTTGAGACAAGTTCACCCCGACACCGGAGTGTCCTCAAAGGCAATGTCCATCATGAACAGCTTCGTCAACGATATCTTCGAGAGAATCGCAGCAGAGGCTTCCCGATTGGCACACTACAACAAAAGATCTACCATCACATCCCGGGAGATCCAGACCGCTGTCCGTCTTCTCTTACCCGGAGAATTGGCCAAGCACGCTGTCAGTGAAGGTACCAAAGCCGTCACTAAATACACCAGCAGCAAGTAAACAGTCTGAAGTTTATAACTTCACAAACGGCCCTTTTCAGGGCCACCAACATTTTTCAAAAAGAATTTACATTTGTTGTACATCAATGTCAAACTTCTAAACAAAGCTATAAATTCCAACCCCAGCTATAACTACTTTCAAACTATTTCAATAGTATATGGTTACTTTTCTCTTCTTTCTATCTGTATAACAAATATACGTGTATTTCACTCATTCTGTAGTATTTAATTTGTCAAAACTACAAAGCGTAAATACATAAATCATGAAGAACAAAACAGTGCTTTCATTCCAATTAATAGAGTTGATACGATTTCTTTTGCTTTTCGAGAGAAAAAAAATATTGCGAGAATTATTTTACACGGAAACAAGAACATTACCTAATCTTAAACCACGCAAAAACTCTATAATTGAATATAACAGAATCTACAGATTTTGTGTGTAAAAGTCCGTGCATTTTGTTTTGAAATTTTCTCTCTTCATGTAGGCAAATGCACGGACTTGATCTTTGAACGTATTCATAAACCTTCAGAAATATAAATTCTCAAATAAATACAAGAGTAAGAGTAAGGAAGTTAATTAAAAAGAAAGCCAGATATTAAAAAAAAAAAAGGGGGGGGGGGTGTATAACGAGAGAGAGAGAAAATAGTTGCGGATCAGGATCAGGGAAAACAAGAAAACGGTTGAAAAATTCATGAACATTAGAGAAAAGAATAGAAGTGGGAGCAAGCTTTGATTTCAAGATTTTGTTTAAAACGATGTACAACAAATCTAAGATTCTTTTTGAAAAATGTTGGTGGCCCTGAAAAGGGCCGTTGTTGATATTAGCTGGGTGGCTGTTTAACCTCCGAATCCGTACAAGGTACGTCCTTGACGTTTCAAAGCGTAGACAACATCCATGGCAGTGACAGTCTTCCTCTTGGCGTGCTCTGTGTATGTGACAGCATCACGGATGACATTTTCCAAGAAAACTTTAAGGACACCACGGGTTTCCTCATAGATGAGTCCAGATATACGTTTTACTCCACCTCTTCTTGCTAAACGACGGATGGCTGGCTTGGTGATACCTTGGATGTTATCACGCAACACCTTCCTGTGACGCTTGGCGCCTCCTTTTCCTAGACCTTTACCTCCTTTTCCTCTGCCTGACATGTTTAACTATTTGTGGTGATTAGTTAAATAATACTTTCCGTCTAACAGCGACTCTTTATATATCACCAACGCGGCCGTAAAAGAAGTATCACACATTTTCAGTTAACTGTTGTCTGATTGGCTTACGTTGTTTTATTCCGGGAGGTAACTCTGTACTGCCTTAAACTGTGTACACTTTCAATCCACTTTTTCATTCTAGGTCTGAAAAATATAATAATTCATATCAGACAGTAAATTTTTAAGAAAAAACTATTATTGACCAGAAAAAAACTTTCAATCGGAATAAAAATGACTGAAGGAGACAAAAAAAGTTCCAAAATGTTGAAAAGTTTTCATTTTAAGATAGAAAAGTATGATAAATAAATGATAAATGAAAATCACTTTAGACAGTCAAAATTATAAAGATAATTATTTGCTTTCTCTGAACAGACATTTTCATTCAATGACAATACACATTTCAACTTAATGGAATGGAATTTAGTTGGGGAAAAAATAAACCTCACAGACATATCTAGGAATACTGGTTATCTATTTGTCTATTTGATGTACCCAGAAATTGGATACATCACAGGATTTTACATGCTTGCAGTTTTCTACCATGTCTTTCATAACTCAACATCATCTGTCAAAGCTGTGCTTGCCATCCATCAACGATCTGCTGCAGGTACTTCAGATCATAAATGAGAGAATGCTCTTCAGATCATAAATGAGAGAATGTATGAATAAAACTGTTATTGTTATTACTATTAAAGATTTTTTTTTTAGGTATTACAGTGAAGAAAAGAGATGCCCCTGACTGCGGGTAAAACTTCTTATGTGTGCATCTTCCTTTCAATTTTATTTTTAAACGCCATTCTATATTTATCCACAGTATGACGATGACAATTTCATCAGCCAATCCAATAAAAATGTTAATGCGCACACATGTACTTACTATTCTGAAGACATCTTTTAGCCAGAAAAGTTTATAATAAGTCTGAAAACTACTTTTTATCATATAAAAAAGCTTATAAGTGCAAGATATATGCTTACATGGACTTCCTACAGTGAAATTTTGTGGGGACTACTTGGACCGAAATTATATTAATTTAAATAGAAATTTCATGATTTTGTTAACTAGCAGCAAGACAAGACTCTAAAGTGGACAAAATATATTACTACATACATGATAAAAAATTTCTTTACAATTCTGACTGAAAAAGAGCTCTAAATTTTTGATAAAAGTACCCTGTAATATCAGCTTTTCTAAAAGAAATATTCAAATTAATGAATTATACAAGATATTTAAACTCTAACTTAAAAAAAAAGGTTATATTTTGGCCAGTTGGTGGTTCTCTTTCTTTGGTCTAGACTACTGGTGTAAATAATACATCAAAAGAAGACAAGACAAAACAAGCGAAGAAAAGAAAAGAACAGAAGTACAGATAGAAACATTCATATGTTGATCTTTTTTTATATAATGTACTATTTAATATTCTACACACAAGGACATACATGTACCATGATAAACAAACACCCCCCTTTTTTTTGTGATGAGACTTGTGTGTATATATATATCATAAAATTTATTTTTTGTCTATGTATTGCTTTGCATATAGATGGATTCAACAAGAAGAAATAAAAGAGAGAGAGAGAGATGGGGAAAAGAGGGGTTCAGCTATGTTTCTAATTTTCATGTACAACAATTTATAGATTCTTTTTGAAAAATATTGGTGGCCCTGAAAAGGGCCGTTATGTTTTGGTGAAAAAATCACACTTCTTAAGCACGTTCTCCACGGATTCTTCGGGCCAATTGGATATCCTTTGGCATGATGGTTACTCTCTTGGCGTGGATTGCGCACAAGTTGGTATCCTCGAAGAGACCGACCAAGTAGGCTTCGCTGGCTTCCTGTAGGGCCATGACGGCTGAACTCTGGAATCGGAGATCAGTTTTGAAGTCCTGGGCGATTTCACGGACTAATCTCTGGAAGGGGAGTTTCCTGATGAGGAGCTCTGTGCTCTTCTGGTATCTCCTGATTTCTCGGAGAGCGACTGTTCCTGGCCTGTATCTATGTGGTTTCTTGACTCCACCGGTTGCAGGTGCGCTCTTACGGGCGGCCTTGGTGGCAAGTTGTTTTCTTGGAGCTTTACCTCCGGTGGATTTACGTGCAGTTTGCTTTGTTCGTGCCATGATTATTAGCTCTGTGGACGATTTGCTACAGAAAGAATACTTGAAAATTTCGGTGAATGTGTTTTTGTGCTTGCCGGGAGGATTGAAATCACGGTGACGATTGGATCACCACTTACATAAAGCTGGCGTTGATTGGTCCGCATATCTTAAATCTGATTGGACTGATTTGTAAGGGACTTTGACAGTTTTCAATCCATTTTTTACTGAAAAACTGCTCAACCCAAGCTGACAGTAAAAATGCCCCCTTTTTTCATTCATAATTACAGTTTCTGATCATCCCTCATAGCTCAACAATAGTAAATTAGTGTCACGGTTTCAATATGATAAATCTGAAGAAGAAAAATAATAATAATGAAAAAAGGTCAAAATACATGCAGAAACATTAAGGAAAGGAAAGAAAAATAAAACAGGAAAAAATAAAAATAAAATGCAGTTATAACACAAACAAAGCGAAATAGAAAATAAAAAAACAGAAACAAATGGAATTACACATTCCCGACATGACATTGTACGGATCGGCTGAGTTTCTTTATTGTTGTATTATGTCATATTTATGTATATTTAATATAAAAAAAGAAGATGTGGTATGATTTTCATTTGGGCTGGGCACATTTGTCACATTGTCTGATTGTCGGTGTGCTTACATCGATTCCACATCTTTAATACACAAACAATAACTAAATAAAGACAGAAAGACAGAGAGAGAGAGATGCTGAAAAAAAAATGGAAAAAGGAAAAGAATGGAAAGTACATATCATATATAAAAGTGTTGACGAAAGAGATAATGTTAACAAAAACTATAAATAATTATAATACTAAAAAAAAAACACACACCTTCTCAGATGAATCTAAGCATGCTCGCATCAATAACCAAGAGAGAGAAAGAAGAGAGCAGACTAGTATTAAATATAAATACTATCAGTGTTGTTTTTTGTCCCCGACAAACTTTATATGATTTAACTGAGCTACTTGTGGGTTCAAAGAGTCAGAAAGTACGACAATAAATGTTCTGATGAAGAAGACTGAAAAAGTTACTAGACTTAGTGTTATGCTATAAGAACTGTACTTAAATGGGATGCGTTAGAGAGAGAAGAAAAGAAGAATCACGGAAGAAGGGACATTTATATTTTAGACATTTTTTATTTGTTATGTAGTAGAATATATTTTTTTCAATTATGTATGGGGAATAAAGTATTACTAAGATGTACAACAATTTTAGACTCTTTTTGAAAAATATTGGTGGCCCTGAAAAGGGCCGTTGTTAAGTGAGTAATCTGATATATCCACTTTTTACTTGGCAGCTTTCTGGGTCTTCTTTGGCAGAAGTACAGCCTGGATGTTTGGTAAAACACCTCCCTGGGCAATGGTGACACCAGACAAGAGTTTGTTCAACTCTTCGTCGTTTCTGATGGCCAACTGGAGATGACGGGGAATGATTCTGCTCTTCTTGTTGTCACGAGCGGCGTTTCCTGCCAACTCCAATACTTCAGCTGCTAAGTATTCTAAGACGGCTGCGAGGTACACTGGTGCACCGGCACCAACTCTCTCGGCATAGTTTCCTTTCCTCAAAAGTCTGTGGATACGACCGACTGGGAACTGAAGTCCGGCACGGGATGACCTAGACTTTGCCTTTGCTTTTGCTTTTCCTCCTTTTCCTCGTCCTGACATTTTGTACTATTTGGTTGATCGACACTGAGTAAAGTGATACAATTTTTCTTCAAAATTTAGCTTATATACCCACTAAACGGATTGAACGATGTTTTTATTATACACCAATCAGAACGAAGCTCTCTGCGAGCAGTTAGGCTACCGAACATTCAACATGTTATGGGTGCTCTCTCCGAGGTTCGCGTTCAATAAAATCTTTCAATCCGTTTTGCCCAGTATATAAACAAATTGAAAATAATTTTTCACCATTACTTATTTGATTATCAAACCAGTAACATGCCACCCAAAGTAGGAACTAAAGGAGCCAAGAAGGCCGTCACCAAGGCAAAGACTGCCAGACCCGGCGGTGATAAGAAAAGGAGGAGGAAGAGACGTGAATCCTATGCTATCTACATCTACAAAGTCTTGAGACAAGTTCACCCCGACACCGGAGTGTCCTCAAAGGCAATGTCCATCATGAACAGCTTCGTCAACGATATCTTCGAGAGAATCGCAGCAGAGGCTTCCCGATTGGCACACTACAACAAAAGATCTACCATCACATCCCGGGAGATCCAGACCGCTGTCCGTCTTCTCTTACCCGGAGAATTGGCCAAGCACGCTGTCAGTGAAGGTACCAAAGCCGTCACTAAATACACCAGCAGCAAGTAAACAGTCTGAAGTTTATAACTTCACAAACGGCCCTTTTCAGGGCCACCAACATTTTTCAAAAAGAATTTACATTTGTTGTACATCAATGTCAAACTTCTAAACAAAGCTATAAATCCCAACCCCAGCTATAACTACTTTCAAACTATTTCAATAGTATATGGTTACTTTTCTCTTCTTTCTATCTGTATAACAAATATACGTGTATTTCACTCATTCTGTAGTATTTAATTTGTCAAAACTACAAAGCGTAAATACATAAATCATGAAGAACAAAACAGTGCTTTCATTCCAATTAATAGAGTTGATACGATTTCTTTTGCTTTTCGAGAGAAAAAAAATATTGCGAGAATTATTTTACACGGAAACAAGAACATTACCTAATCTTAAACCACGCAAAAACTCTATAATTGAATATAACAGAATCTACAGATTTTGTGTGTAAAAGTCCGTGCATTTTGTTTTGAAATTTTCTCTCTTCATGTAGGCAAATGCACGGACTTGATCTTTGAACGTATTCATAAACCTTCAGAAATATAAATTCTCAAATAAATACAAGAGTAAGAGTAAGGAAGTTAATTAAAAAGAAAGCCAGATATTTAAAAAAAAAAAGGGGGGGGGGTGTATAACGAGAGAGAGAGAAAATAGTTGCGGATCAGGATCAGGGAAAACAAGAAAACGGTTGAAAAATTCATGAACATTAGAGAAAAGAATAGAAGTGGGAGCAAGCTTTGATTTCAAGATTTTGTTTAAAACGATGTACAACAAATCTAAGATTCTTTTTGAAAAATGTTGGTGGCCCTGAAAAGGGCCGTTGTTGATATTAGCTGGGTGGCTGTTTAACCTCCGAATCCGTACAAGGTACGTCCTTGACGTTTCAAAGCGTAGACAACATCCATGGCAGTGACAGTCTTCCTCTTGGCGTGCTCTGTGTATGTGACAGCATCACGGATGACATTTTCCAAGAAAACTTTAAGGACACCACGGGTTTCCTCATAGATGAGTCCAGATATACGTTTTACTCCACCTCTTCTTGCTAAACGACGGATGGCTGGCTTGGTGATACCTTGGATGTTATCACGCAACACCTTCCTGTGACGCTTGGCGCCTCCTTTTCCTAGACCTTTACCTCCTTTTCCTCTGCCTGACATGTTTAACTATTTGTGGTGATTAGTTAAATAATACTTTCCGTCTAACAGCGACTCTTTATATATCACCAACGCGGCCGTAAAAGAAGTATCACACATTTTCAGTTAACTGTTGTCTGATTGGCTTACGTTGTTTTATTCCGGGAGGTAACTCTGTACTGCCTTAAACTGTGTACACTTTCAATCCACTTTTTCATTCTAGGTCTGAAAAATATAATAATTCATATCAGACAGTAAATTTTTAAGAAAAAACTATTATTGACCAGAAAAAAACTTTCAATCGGAATAAAAATGACTGAAGGAGACAAAAAAAGTTCCAAAATGTTGAAAAGTTTTCATTTTAAGATAGAAAAGTATGATAAATAAATGATAAATGAAAATCACTTTAGACAGTCAAAATTATAAAGATAATTATTTGCTTTCTCTGAACAGACATTTTCATTCAATGACAATACACATTTCAACTTAATGGAATGGAATTTAGTTGGGGAAAAAATAAACCTCACAGACATATCTAGGAATACTGGTTATCTATTTGTCTATTTGATGTACCCAGAAATTGGATACATCACAGGATTTTACATGCTTGCAGTTTTCTACCATGTCTTTCATAACTCAACATCATCTGTCAAAGCTGTGCTTGCCATCCATCAACGATCTGCTGCAGGTACTTCAGATCATAAATGAGAGAATGCTCTTCAGATCATAAATGAGAGAATGTATGAATAAAACTGTTATTGTTATTACTATTAAAGATTTTTTTTTTAGGTATTACAGTGAAGAAAAGAGATGCCCCTGACTGCGGGTAAAACTTCTTATGTGTGCATCTTCCTTTCAATTTTATTTTTAAACGCCATTCTATATTTATCCACAGTATGACGATGACAATTTCATCAGCCAATCCAATAAAAATGTTAATGCGCACACATGTACTTACTATTCTGAAGACATCTTTTAGCCAGAAAAGTTTATAATAAGTCTGAAAACTACTTTTTATCATATAAAAAAGCTTATAAGTGCAAGATATATGCTTACATGGACTTCCTACAGTGAAATTTTGTGGGGACTACTTGGACCGAAATTATATTAATTTAAATAGAAATTTCATGATTTTGTTAACTAGCAGCAAGACAAGACTCTAAAGTGGACAAAATATATTACTACATACATGATAAAAAATTTCTTTACAATTCTGACTGAAAAAGAGCTCTAAATTTTTGATAAAAGTACCCTGTAATATCAGCTTTTCTAAAAGAAATATTCAAATTAATGAATTATACAAGATATTTAAACTCTAACTTAAAAAAAAAGGTTATATTTTGGCCAGTTGGTGGTTCTCTTTCTTTGGTCTAGACTACTGGTGTAAATAATACATCAAAAGAAGACAAGACAAAACAAGCGAAGAAAAGAAAAGAACAGAAGTACAGATAGAAACATTCATATGTTGATCTTTTTTTATATAATGTACTATTTAATATTCTACACACAAGGACATACATGTACCATGATAAACAAACACCCCCCTTTTTTTTGTGATGAGACTTGTGTGTATATATATATCATAAAATTTATTTTTTGTCTATGTATTGCTTTGCATATAGATGGATTCAACAAGAAGAAATAAAAGAGAGAGAGAGAGATGGGGAAAAGAGGGGTTCAGCTATGTTTCTAATTTTCATGTACAACAATTTATAGATTCTTTTTGAAAAATATTGGTGGCCCTGAAAAGGGCCGTTATGTTTTGGTGAAAAAATCACACTTCTTAAGCACGTTCTCCACGGATTCTTCGGGCCAATTGGATATCCTTTGGCATGATGGTTACTCTCTTGGCGTGGATTGCGCACAAGTTGGTATCCTCGAAGAGACCGACCAAGTAGGCTTCGCTGGCTTCCTGTAGGGCCATGACGGCTGAACTCTGGAATCGGAGATCAGTTTTGAAGTCCTGGGCGATTTCACGGACTAATCTCTGGAAGGGGAGTTTCCTGATGAGGAGCTCTGTGCTCTTCTGGTATCTCCTGATTTCTCGGAGAGCGACTGTTCCTGGCCTGTATCTATGTGGTTTCTTGACTCCACCGGTTGCAGGTGCGCTCTTACGGGCGGCCTTGGTGGCAAGTTGTTTTCTTGGAGCTTTACCTCCGGTGGATTTACGTGCAGTTTGCTTTGTTCGTGCCATGATTATTAGCTCTGTGGACGATTTGCTACAGAAAGAATACTTGAAAATTTCGGTGAATGTGTTTTTGTGCTTGCCGGGAGGATTGAAATCACGGTGACGATTGGATCACCACTTACATAAAGCTGGCGTTGATTGGTCCGCATATCTTAAATCTGATTGGACTGATTTGTAAGGGACTTTGACAGTTTTCAATCCATTTTTTACTGAAAAACTGCTCAACCCAAGCTGACAGTAAAAATGCCCCCTTTTTTCATTCATAATTACAGTTTCTGATCATCCCTCATAGCTCAACAATAGTAAATTAGTGTCACGGTTTCAATATGATAAATCTGAAGAAGAAAAATAATAATAATGAAAAAAGGTCAAAATACATGCAGAAACATTAAGGAAAGGAAAGAAAAATAAAACAGGAAAAAATAAAAATAAAATGCAGTTATAACACAAACAAAGCGAAATAGAAAATAAAAAAACAGAAACAAATGGAATTACACATTCCCGACATGACATTGTACGGATCGGCTGAGTTTCTTTATTGTTGTATTATGTCATATTTATGTATATTTAATATAAAAAAAGAAGATGTGGTATGATTTTCATTTGGGCTGGGCACATTTGTCACATTGTCTGATTGTCGGTGTGCTTACATCGATTCCACATCTTTAATACACAAACAATAACTAAATAAAGACAGAAAGACAGAGAGAGAGAGATGCTGAAAAAAAAATGGAAAAAGGAAAAGAATGGAAAGTACATATCATATATAAAAGTGTTGACGAAAGAGATAATGTTAACAAAAACTATAAATAATTATAATACTAAAAAAAAAACACACACCTTCTCAGATGAATCTAAGCATGCTCGCATCAATAACCAAGAGAGAGAAAGAAGAGAGCAGACTAGTATTAAATATAAATACTATCAGTGTTGTTTTTTGTCCCCGACAAACTTTATATGATTTAACTGAGCTACTTGTGGGTTCAAAGAGTCAGAAAGTACGACAATAAATGTTCTGATGAAGAAGACTGAAAAAGTTACTAGACTTAGTGTTATGCTATAAGAACTGTACTTAAATGGGATGCGTTAGAGAGAGAAGAAAAGAAGAATCACGGAAGAAGGGACATTTATATTTTAGACATTTTTTATTTGTTATGTAGTAGAATATATTTTTTTCAATTATGTATGGGGAATAAAGTATTACTAAGATGTACAACAATTTTAGACTCTTTTTGAAAAATATTGGTGGCCCTGAAAAGGGCCGTTGTTAAGTGAGTAATCTGATATATCCACTTTTTACTTGGCAGCTTTCTGGGTCTTCTTTGGCAGAAGTACAGCCTGGATGTTTGGTAAAACACCTCCCTGGGCAATGGTGACACCAGACAAGAGTTTGTTCAACTCTTCGTCGTTTCTGATGGCCAACTGGAGATGACGGGGAATGATTCTGCTCTTCTTGTTGTCACGAGCGGCGTTTCCTGCCAACTCCAATACTTCAGCTGCTAAGTATTCTAAGACGGCTGCGAGGTACACTGGTGCACCGGCACCAACTCTCTCGGCATAGTTTCCTTTCCTCAAAAGTCTGTGGATACGACCGACTGGGAACTGAAGTCCGGCACGGGATGACCTAGACTTTGCCTTTGCTTTTGCTTTTCCTCCTTTTCCTCGTCCTGACATTTTGTACTATTTGGTTGATCGACACTGAGTAAAGTGATACAATTTTTCTTCAAAATTTAGCTTATATACCCACTAAACGGATTGAACGATGTTTTTATTATACACCAATCAGAACGAAGCTCTCTGCGAGCAGTTAGGCTACCGAACATTCAACATGTTATGGGTGCTCTCTCCGAGGTTCGCGTTCAATAAAATCTTTCAATCCGTTTTGCCCAGTATATAAACAAATTGAAAATAATTTTTCACCATTACTTATTTGATTATCAAACCAGTAACATGCCACCCAAAGTAGGAACTAAAGGAGCCAAGAAGGCCGTCACCAAGGCAAAGACTGCCAGACCCGGCGGTGATAAGAAAAGGAGGAGGAAGAGACGTGAATCCTATGCTATCTACATCTACAAAGTCTTGAGACAAGTTCACCCCGACACCGGAGTGTCCTCAAAGGCAATGTCCATCATGAACAGCTTCGTCAACGATATCTTCGAGAGAATCGCAGCAGAGGCTTCCCGATTGGCACACTACAACAAAAGATCTACCATCACATCCCGGGAGATCCAGACCGCTGTCCGTCTTCTCTTACCCGGAGAATTGGCCAAGCACGCTGTCAGTGAAGGTACCAAAGCCGTCACTAAATACACCAGCAGCAAGTAAACAGTCTGAAGTTTATAACTTCACAAACGGCCCTTTTCAGGGCCACCAACATTTTTCAAAAAGAATTTACATTTGTTGTACATCAATGTCAAACTTCTAAACAAAGCTATAAATCCCAACCCCAGCTATAACTACTTTCAAACTATTTCAATAGTATATGGTTACTTTTCTCTTCTTTCTATCTGTATAACAAATATACGTGTATTTCACTCATTCTGTAGTATTTAATTTGTCAAAACTACAAAGCGTAAATACATAAATCATGAAGAACAAAACAGTGCTTTCATTCCAATTAATAGAGTTGATACGATTTCTTTTGCTTTTCGAGAGAAAAAAAATATTGCGAGAATTATTTTACACGGAAACAAGAACATTACCTAATCTTAAACCACGCAAAAACTCTATAATTGAATATAACAGAATCTACAGATTTTGTGTGTAAAAGTCCGTGCATTTTGTTTTGAAATTTTCTCTCTTCATGTAGGCAAATGCACGGACTTGATCTTTGAACGTATTCATAAACCTTCAGAAATATAAATTCTCAAATAAATACAAGAGTAAGAGTAAGGAAGTTAATTAAAAAGAAAGCCAGATATTTAAAAAAAAAAAGGGGGGGGGGTGTATAACGAGAGAGAGAGAAAATAGTTGCGGATCAGGATCAGGGAAAACAAGAAAACGGTTGAAAAATTCATGAACATTAGAGAAAAGAATAGAAGTGGGAGCAAGCTTTGATTTCAAGATTTTGTTTAAAACGATGTACAACAAATCTAAGATTCTTTTTGAAAAATGTTGGTGGCCCTGAAAAGGGCCGTTGTTGATATTAGCTGGGTGGCTGTTTAACCTCCGAATCCGTACAAGGTACGTCCTTGACGTTTCAAAGCGTAGACAACATCCATGGCAGTGACAGTCTTCCTCTTGGCGTGCTCTGTGTATGTGACAGCATCACGGATGACATTTTCCAAGAAAACTTTAAGGACACCACGGGTTTCCTCATAGATGAGTCCAGATATACGTTTTACTCCACCTCTTCTTGCTAAACGACGGATGGCTGGCTTGGTGATACCTTGGATGTTATCACGCAACACCTTCCTGTGACGCTTGGCGCCTCCTTTTCCTAGACCTTTACCTCCTTTTCCTCTGCCTGACATGTTTAACTATTTGTGGTGATTAGTTAAATAATACTTTCCGTCTAACAGCGACTCTTTATATATCACCAACGCGGCCGTAAAAGAAGTATCACACATTTTCAGTTAACTGTTGTCTGATTGGCTTACGTTGTTTTATTCCGGGAGGTAACTCTGTACTGCCTTAAACTGTGTACACTTTCAATCCACTTTTTCATTCTAGGTCTGAAAAATATAATAATTCATATCAGACAGTAAATTTTTAAGAAAAAACTATTATTGACCAGAAAAAAACTTTCAATCGGAATAAAAATGACTGAAGGAGACAAAAAAAGTTCCAAAATGTTGAAAAGTTTTCATTTTAAGATAGAAAAGTATGATAAATAAATGATAAATGAAAATCACTTTAGACAGTCAAAATTATAAAGATAATTATTTGCTTTCTCTGAACAGACATTTTCATTCAATGACAATACACATTTCAACTTAATGGAATGGAATTTAGTTGGGGAAAAAATAAACCTCACAGACATATCTAGGAATACTGGTTATCTATTTGTCTATTTGATGTACCCAGAAATTGGATACATCACAGGATTTTACATGCTTGCAGTTTTCTACCATGTCTTTCATAACTCAACATCATCTGTCAAAGCTGTGCTTGCCATCCATCAACGATCTGCTGCAGGTACTTCAGATCATAAATGAGAGAATGCTCTTCAGATCATAAATGAGAGAATGTATGAATAAAACTGTTATTGTTATTACTATTAAAGATTTTTTTTTTAGGTATTACAGTGAAGAAAAGAGATGCCCCTGACTGCGGGTAAAACTTCTTATGTGTGCATCTTCCTTTCAATTTTATTTTTAAACGCCATTCTATATTTATCCACAGTATGACGATGACAATTTCATCAGCCAATCCAATAAAAATGTTAATGCGCACACATGTACTTACTATTCTGAAGACATCTTTTAGCCAGAAAAGTTTATAATAAGTCTGAAAACTACTTTTTATCATATAAAAAAGCTTATAAGTGCAAGATATATGCTTACATGGACTTCCTACAGTGAAATTTTGTGGGGACTACTTGGACCGAAATTATATTAATTTAAATAGAAATTTCATGATTTTGTTAACTAGCAGCAAGACAAGACTCTAAAGTGGACAAAATATATTACTACATACATGATAAAAAATTTCTTTACAATTCTGACTGAAAAAGAGCTCTAAATTTTTGATAAAAGTACCCTGTAATATCAGCTTTTCTAAAAGAAATATTCAAATTAATGAATTATACAAGATATTTAAACTCTAACTTAAAAAAAAAGGTTATATTTTGGCCAGTTGGTGGTTCTCTTTCTTTGGTCTAGACTACTGGTGTAAATAATACATCAAAAGAAGACAAGACAAAACAAGCGAAGAAAAGAAAAGAACAGAAGTACAGATAGAAACATTCATATGTTGATCTTTTTTTATATAATGTACTATTTAATATTCTACACACAAGGACATACATGTACCATGATAAACAAACACCCCCCTTTTTTTTGTGATGAGACTTGTGTGTATATATATATCATAAAATTTATTTTTTGTCTATGTATTGCTTTGCATATAGATGGATTCAACAAGAAGAAATAAAAGAGAGAGAGAGAGATGGGGAAAAGAGGGGTTCAGCTATGTTTCTAATTTTCATGTACAACAATTTATAGATTCTTTTTGAAAAATATTGGTGGCCCTGAAAAGGGCCGTTATGTTTTGGTGAAAAAATCACACTTCTTAAGCACGTTCTCCACGGATTCTTCGGGCCAATTGGATATCCTTTGGCATGATGGTTACTCTCTTGGCGTGGATTGCGCACAAGTTGGTATCCTCGAAGAGACCGACCAAGTAGGCTTCGCTGGCTTCCTGTAGGGCCATGACGGCTGAACTCTGGAATCGGAGATCAGTTTTGAAGTCCTGGGCGATTTCACGGACTAATCTCTGGAAGGGGAGTTTCCTGATGAGGAGCTCTGTGCTCTTCTGGTATCTCCTGATTTCTCGGAGAGCGACTGTTCCTGGCCTGTATCTATGTGGTTTCTTGACTCCACCGGTTGCAGGTGCGCTCTTACGGGCGGCCTTGGTGGCAAGTTGTTTTCTTGGAGCTTTACCTCCGGTGGATTTACGTGCAGTTTGCTTTGTTCGTGCCATGATTATTAGCTCTGTGGACGATTTGCTACAGAAAGAATACTTGAAAATTTCGGTGAATGTGTTTTTGTGCTTGCCGGGAGGATTGAAATCACGGTGACGATTGGATCACCACTTACATAAAGCTGGCGTTGATTGGTCCGCATATCTTAAATCTGATTGGACTGATTTGTAAGGGACTTTGACAGTTTTCAATCCATTTTTTACTGAAAAACTGCTCAACCCAAGCTGACAGTAAAAATGCCCCCTTTTTTCATTCATAATTACAGTTTCTGATCATCCCTCATAGCTCAACAATAGTAAATTAGTGTCACGGTTTCAATATGATAAATCTGAAGAAGAAAAATAATAATAATGAAAAAAGGTCAAAATACATGCAGAAACATTAAGGAAAGGAAAGAAAAATAAAACAGGAAAAAATAAAAATAAAATGCAGTTATAACACAAACAAAGCGAAATAGAAAATAAAAAAACAGAAACAAATGGAATTACACATTCCCGACATGACATTGTACGGATCGGCTGAGTTTCTTTATTGTTGTATTATGTCATATTTATGTATATTTAATATAAAAAAAGAAGATGTGGTATGATTTTCATTTGGGCTGGGCACATTTGTCACATTGTCTGATTGTCGGTGTGCTTACATCGATTCCACATCTTTAATACACAAACAATAACTAAATAAAGACAGAAAGACAGAGAGAGAGAGATGCTGAAAAAAAAATGGAAAAAGGAAAAGAATGGAAAGTACATATCATATATAAAAGTGTTGACGAAAGAGATAATGTTAACAAAAACTATAAATAATTATAATACTAAAAAAAAAACACACACCTTCTCAGATGAATCTAAGCATGCTCGCATCAATAACCAAGAGAGAGAAAGAAGAGAGCAGACTAGTATTAAATATAAATACTATCAGTGTTGTTTTTTGTCCCCGACAAACTTTATATGATTTAACTGAGCTACTTGTGGGTTCAAAGAGTCAGAAAGTACGACAATAAATGTTCTGATGAAGAAGACTGAAAAAGTTACTAGACTTAGTGTTATGCTATAAGAACTGTACTTAAATGGGATGCGTTAGAGAGAGAAGAAAAGAAGAATCACGGAAGAAGGGACATTTATATTTTAGACATTTTTTATTTGTTATGTAGTAGAATATATTTTTTTCAATTATGTATGGGGAATAAAGTATTACTAAGATGTACAACAATTTTAGACTCTTTTTGAAAAATATTGGTGGCCCTGAAAAGGGCCGTTGTTAAGTGAGTAATCTGATATATCCACTTTTTACTTGGCAGCTTTCTGGGTCTTCTTTGGCAGAAGTACAGCCTGGATGTTTGGTAAAACACCTCCCTGGGCAATGGTGACACCAGACAAGAGTTTGTTCAACTCTTCGTCGTTTCTGATGGCCAACTGGAGATGACGGGGAATGATTCTGCTCTTCTTGTTGTCACGAGCGGCGTTTCCTGCCAACTCCAATACTTCAGCTGCTAAGTATTCTAAGACGGCTGCGAGGTACACTGGTGCACCGGCACCAACTCTCTCGGCATAGTTTCCTTTCCTCAAAAGTCTGTGGATACGACCGACTGGGAACTGAAGTCCGGCACGGGATGACCTAGACTTTGCCTTTGCTTTTGCTTTTCCTCCTTTTCCTCGTCCTGACATTTTGTACTATTTGGTTGATCGACACTGAGTAAAGTGATACAATTTTTCTTCAAAATTTAGCTTATATACCCACTAAACGGATTGAACGATGTTTTTATTATACACCAATCAGAACGAAGCTCTCTGCGAGCAGTTAGGCTACCGAACATTCAACATGTTATGGGTGCTCTCTCCGAGGTTCGCGTTCAATAAAATCTTTCAATCCGTTTTGCCCAGTATATAAACAAATTGAAAATAATTTTTCACCATTACTTATTTGATTATCAAACCAGTAACATGCCACCCAAAGTAGGAACTAAAGGAGCCAAGAAGGCCGTCACCAAGGCAAAGACTGCCAGACCCGGCGGTGATAAGAAAAGGAGGAGGAAGAGACGTGAATCCTATGCTATCTACATCTACAAAGTCTTGAGACAAGTTCACCCCGACACCGGAGTGTCCTCAAAGGCAATGTCCATCATGAACAGCTTCGTCAACGATATCTTCGAGAGAATCGCAGCAGAGGCTTCCCGATTGGCACACTACAACAAAAGATCTACCATCACATCCCGGGAGATCCAGACCGCTGTCCGTCTTCTCTTACCCGGAGAATTGGCCAAGCACGCTGTCAGTGAAGGTACCAAAGCCGTCACTAAATACACCAGCAGCAAGTAAACAGTCTGAAGTTTATAACTTCACAAACGGCCCTTTTCAGGGCCACCAACATTTTTCAAAAAGAATTTACATTTGTTGTACATCAATGTCAAACTTCTAAACAAAGCTATAAATCCCAACCCCAGCTATAACTACTTTCAAACTATTTCAATAGTATATGGTTACTTTTCTCTTCTTTCTATCTGTATAACAAATATACGTGTATTTCACTCATTCTGTAGTATTTAATTTGTCAAAACTACAAAGCGTAAATACATAAATCATGAAGAACAAAACAGTGCTTTCATTCCAATTAATAGAGTTGATACGATTTCTTTTGCTTTTCGAGAGAAAAAAAATATTGCGAGAATTATTTTACACGGAAACAAGAACATTACCTAATCTTAAACCACGCAAAAACTCTATAATTGAATATAACAGAATCTACAGATTTTGTGTGTAAAAGTCCGTGCATTTTGTTTTGAAATTTTCTCTCTTCATGTAGGCAAATGCACGGACTTGATCTTTGAACGTATTCATAAACCTTCAGAAATATAAATTCTCAAATAAATACAAGAGTAAGAGTAAGGAAGTTAATTAAAAAGAAAGCCAGATATTTAAAAAAAAAAAGGGGGGGGGGGTGTATAACGAGAGAGAGAGAAAATAGTTGCGGATCAGGATCAGGGAAAACAAGAAAACGGTTGAAAAATTCATGAACATTAGAGAAAAGAATAGAAGTGGGAGCAAGCTTTGATTTCAAGATTTTGTTTAAAACGATGTACAACAAATCTAAGATTCTTTTTGAAAAATGTTGGTGGCCCTGAAAAGGGCCGTTGTTGATATTAGCTGGGTGGCTGTTTAACCTCCGAATCCGTACAAGGTACGTCCTTGACGTTTCAAAGCGTAGACAACATCCATGGCAGTGACAGTCTTCCTCTTGGCGTGCTCTGTGTATGTGACAGCATCACGGATGACATTTTCCAAGAAAACTTTAAGGACACCACGGGTTTCCTCATAGATGAGTCCAGATATACGTTTTACTCCACCTCTTCTTGCTAAACGACGGATGGCTGGCTTGGTGATACCTTGGATGTTATCACGCAACACCTTCCTGTGACGCTTGGCGCCTCCTTTTCCTAGACCTTTACCTCCTTTTCCTCTGCCTGACATGTTTAACTATTTGTGGTGATTAGTTAAATAATACTTTCCGTCTAACAGCGACTCTTTATATATCACCAACGCGGCCGTAAAAGAAGTATCACACATTTTCAGTTAGCTGTTGTCTGATTGGCTTACGTTGTTTTATTCCGGGAGGTAACTCTGTACTGCCTTAAACTGTGTACACTTTCAATCCACTTTTTCATTCTAGGTCTGAAAAATATAATAATTCATATCAGACAGTAAATTTTTAAGAAAAAACTATTATTGAACAGAAAAAAACTTTCAATCGGAATAAAAATGACTGAAGGAGACAAAAAAAGTTCCAAAATGTTGAAAAGTTTTCATTTTAAGATAGAAAAGTATGATAAATAAATGATAAATGAAAATCACTTTAGACAGTCAAAATTATAAAGATAATTATTTGCTTTCTCTGAACAGACATTTTCATTCAATGTCAATACACATTTCAACTTAATGGAATGGAATTTAGTTGGGGAAAAAATAAACCTCACAGACATATCTAGGAATACTGGTTATCTATTTGTCTATTTGATGTACCCAGAAATTGGATACATCACAGGATTTTACATGCTTGCAGTTTTCTACCTGTCTTTCATAACTCAACATCATCTGTCAAAGCTGTGCTTGCCATCCATCAAAGATCTGCTGCAGGTACTTCAGATCATAAATGAGAGAATGTATGAATAAAACTGTTATTGTTATTACTATTAAAGATTTTTTTTTTAGGTATTACAGTGAAGAAAAGAGATGCCCCTGGCTGCGGGTAAAACTTCTTATGTGTGCATCTTCCTTTCAATTTTATTTTTAAACGCCATTCTATATTTATCCACAGTATGACGATGACAATTTCATCAGCCAATCCAATAAAAATGTTAATGCGCACACATGTACTTACTATTCTGAAGACATCTTTTTGCCAGAAAAGTTTATAATAAGTCTGAAAACTACTTTTTATCATATAAAAAAGCTTATAAGTGCAAGATATATGCTTACATGGACTTCCTACAGTGAAATTTTGTGGGGACTACTTGGACCCGTACCGAAATTATATTAATTTAAATAGAAATTTCATGATTTTGTAAACTAGCAGCAAGACAAGACTCTAAAGTGGACAAAATATATTACTACATACATGATAAAAAATTTCTTTACAATTCTGACTGAAAAAGAGCTCTAAATTTTTGATAAAAGTACCCTGTAATATCAGCTTTTCTAAAAGAAATATTCAAATTAATGAATTATACAAGATATTTAAACTCTAACTTAAAAAAAAAGGTTATATTTTGGCCAGTTGGTGGTTCTCTTTCTTTGGTCTAGACTACTGGTGTAAATAATACATCAAAAGAAGACAAGACAAAACAAGCGAAGAAAAGAAAAGAAAAGAACAGAAGTACAGATAGAAACATTCATATGTTGATCTTTTTTTTATATAATGTACTATTTAATATTCTACACACAAGGACGTACATGTACCATGATAAACAAACACCCCCCTTTTTTTTGTGATGAGACTTGTGTGTATATAATATATATCATAAAATTTATTTTTTGTCTATGTATTGCTTTGCATATAGATGGATTCAACAAGAAGAAATAAAAGAGAGAGAGAGAGATGGGGGGAAAGAGGGGTTCAGCTAGGTTTCTAATTTTCATGTACAACAATTTATAGATTCTTTTTGAAAAATATTGGTGGCCCTGAAAAGGGCCGTTATGTTTTGGTGAAAAAATCACACTTCTTAAGCACGTTCTCCACGGATTCTTCGGGCCAATTGGATATCCTTTGGCATGATGGTTACTCTCTTGGCGTGGATTGCGCACAAGTTGGTATCCTCGAAGAGACCGACCAAGTAGGCTTCGCTGGCTTCCTGTAGGGCCATGACGGCTGAACTCTGGAATCGGAGATCAGTTTTGAAGTCCTGGGCGATTTCACGGACTAATCTCTGGAAGGGGAGTTTCCTGATGAGGAGCTCTGTGCTCTTCTGGTATCTCCTGATTTCTCGGAGAGCGACTGTTCCTGGCCTGTATCTATGTGGTTTCTTGACTCCACCGGTTGCAGGTGCGCTCTTACGGGCGGCCTTGGTGGCAAGTTGTTTTCTTGGAGCTTTACCTCCGGTGGATTTACGTGCAGTTTGCTTTGTTCGTGCCATGATTATTAGCTCTGTGGACGATTTGCTACAGAAAGAATACTTGAAAATTTCGGTGAATGTGTTTTTGTGCTTGCCGGGAGGATTGAAATCACGGTGACGATTGGATCACCACTTACATAAAGCTGGCGTTGATTGGTCCGCATATCTTAAATCTGATTGGACTGATTTGTAAGGGACTTTGACAGTTTTCAATCCATTTTTTACTGAAAAACTGCTCAACCCAAGCTGACAGTAAAAATGCCCCCTTTTTTCATTCATAATTACAGTTTCTGATCATCCCTCATAGCTCAACAATAGTAAATTAGTGTCACGGTTTCAATATGATAAATCTGAAGAAGAAAAAAAATAATAATGAAAAAAGGTCAAAATACATGCAGAAACATTAAGGAAAGGAAAGAAAAATAAAACAGGAAAAAATAAAAATAGAATGCAGTTATAACACAAACAAAGCGAAATAGAAAATAAAAAAACAGAAACAAATGGAATTACACATTCCCGACATGACATTGTACGGATCGGCTGAGTTTCTTTATTGTTGTATTATGTCATATTTATGTATATTTAATATAAAAAAAGAAGATGTGGTATGATTTTCATTTGGGCTGGGCACATTTGTCTCATTGTCTGATTGTCGGTGTGTGTGCTTACATCGATTCCACATCTTTAATACACAAACAATAACTAAATAAAGACAGAAAGACAGAGAGAGAGAGAGAGAGAGAGATGCTGAAAAAAAATGGAAAAAGGAAAAGAATGGAAAGTACATATCATATATAAAAGTGTTGACGAAAGAGATAATGTTAACAAAAACTATAAATAATTATAATAATAAAAAAAAACACACACACCTTCTCAGATGAATCTAAGCATGCTCGCATCAATAACCAAGAGAGAGAAATATGAGAGCAGACTTGTATTAAATATAAATACTATCAGTGTTGTTTTTTTTCCCCGACAAACTTTATATGATTTAACTGAGCTACTTGTGGGTTCAAAGAGTCAGAAAGTACGACAATAAATGTTCTGATGAAGAAGACTGAAAAAGTTACTAGACTTAGTGTTATGCTATAAGAACTGTACTTAAATGGGATGCGTTAGAGAGAGAAGAAAAGAAGAATCACGGAAGAAGGGACATTTATATTTTAGACATTTTTTATTTGTTATGTAGTAGAATATATTTTTTTCAATTATGTATGGGGAATAAAGTATTACTAAGATGTACAACAATTTTAGACTCTTTTTGAAAAATATTGGTGGCCCTGAAAAGGGCCGTTGTTAAGTGAGTAATCTGATATATCCACTTTTTACTTGGCAGCTTTCTGGGTCTTCTTTGGCAGAAGTACAGCCTGGATGTTTGGTAAAACACCTCCCTGGGCAATGGTGACACCAGACAAGAGTTTGTTCAACTCTTCGTCGTTTCTGATGGCCAACTGGAGATGACGGGGAATGATTCTGCTCTTCTTGTTGTCACGAGCGGCGTTTCCTGCCAACTCCAATACTTCAGCTGCTAAGTATTCTAAGACAGCTGCGAGGTACACTGGTGCACCGGCACCAACTCTCTCGGCATAGTTTCCTTTCCTCAAAAGTCTGTGGATACGACCGACTGGGAACTGAAGTCCGGCACGGGATGACCTAGACTTTGCCTTTGCTTTTGCTTTTCCTCCTTTTCCTCGTCCTGACATTTTGTACTATTTGGTTGATCGACACTGAGTAAAGTGATACAATTTTTCTTCAAAATTTAGCTTATATACCCACTAAACGGATTGAACGATGTTTTTATTATACACCAATCAGAACGAAGCTCTCTGCGGGCAGTTAGGCTACCGAACATTCAACATGTTATGGGTGCTCTCTCCGAGGTTCGCGTTCAATAAAATCTTTCAATCCGTTTTGCCCAGTATATAAACAAATTGAAAATAATTTTTCACCATCATTCACGTCTCAGTCCTTACAGCTGAACGGACGTGCTGGGTCAGCTCTCCTTTACCCGCTATCTTCGATGAGGGTTTATTGCTAGATGGTCAACGACATACTACTAAGATTACAGAAACCAATCCATGCCGTACAGAGAGACGTAGTAGTTGGCGTACCCGCGTTAACATGCCTCCAAAACCATTGTCTATTATGGGGAGTGTCATGCCGATTAACGTCCGAGGGCTGTATCCTAGGCTGTTGGGTGATACGACCTTCATTTTCCTGCCTCACGGCTTGGGTCCTGATAACGCTTCCTGTCATCTTTAGAACTACGTCCACGATTCATCTACCAGTACTCCATCATCGAGGTTAGCGGGCTGCCAAGCTGACCAAATTGGCCCTGAAAGCAGCCGTTGTGAAGAATAAACATCAAAATAGTAAAAAACCAAAATCAACTCACCAAAACCAAGATGGCGGCCTCCATTCGGCGTCCTTACTACCTGTTCCTGACCCACGGCAGAAAATATTTAAATGCTCATCAATCGCCTTCGGGCACCGAGCCGACCGTGCGAGGGCTGTATAGCCAGTCAAGGTCGTTAAACACTTCCATTTGTTGTTTTTCACCATTACTTATTTGATTATCAAACCAGTAACATGCCACCCAAAGTAGGAACTAAAGGAGCCAAGAAGGCCGTCACCAAGGCAAAGACTGCCAGACCCGGCGGTGACAAGAAAAGGAGGAGGAAGAGACGTGAATCCTATGCTATCTACATCTACAAAGTCTTGAGACAAGTTCACCCCGACACCGGAGTGTCCTCAAAGGCAATGTCCATCATGAACAGCTTCGTCAACGATATCTTCGAGAGAATCGCAGCAGAGGCCTCCCGATTGGCACACTACAACAAAAGATCTACCATCACATCCCGGGAGATCCAGACCGCTGTCCGTCTTCTCTTACCCGGAGAATTGGCCAAGCACGCTGTCAGTGAAGGTACCAAAGCCGTCACTAAATACACCAGCAGCAAGTAAACAGTCTGAAGTTTATAACTTCACAAACGGCCCTTTTCAGGGCCACCAACATTTTTCAAAAAGAATTTACATTTGTTGTACATCATGTCAAACTTCTAAACAAAGCTATAAATCCCAACCCCCAGCTATAACTACTTTCAAACTATTTCAATAGTATATGGTTACTTTTCTCTTCTTTCTATCTGTATAACAAATATACGTGTATTTCACTCATTCTGTAGTATTTAATTTGTCAAAAATTCAAAGCGTAAATACATAAATCACGAAGAACAAAACAGTGCTTTCATTCCAATTAATAGAGTTGATAAATTTACGATTTCTTTTGCTTTTCGAGAGAAAAAAAATATTGCGAGAATTATTTTACACGGAAACAAGAACATTACCTAATATTAAACCACGCAAAAACTCTATAATTGAATATAACAGAATCTACAGATTTTGTGTGTAAAAGTCCGTGCATTTTGTTTTGAAATTTTCTCTCTTCGTGTAGGCAAATGCACGGATTTGATCTTTGAACGTATTCATAAACCTTCAGAAATATAAATTCTCTAATAAATACAAGAGTAAGAGTAAGGAGTTAATTAAAAAGAAAGCCAGATATTTAAAAAAAAAAAAAGGGGGGATAACGAGAGAGAGAAAACAGTTGCGGATCAGGATCAGGAAAACAAGAAAACGGTTGAAAAAATAATGAACATTAGAGAAAAGAATAGAAGTGGGAGCAAGCTTTGATTTCAAGATTTTGTTTAAAACGATGTACAACAAATCTAAGATTCTTTTTGAAAAATGTTGGTGGCCCTGAAAAGGGCCGTTGTTGATATTAGCTGGGTGGCTGTTTAACCTCCGAATCCGTACAAGGTACGTCCTTGACGTTTCAAAGCGTAGACAACATCCATGGCAGTGACAGTCTTCCTCTTGGCGTGCTCTGTGTATGTGACAGCATCACGGATGACATTTTCCAAGAAAACTTTAAGGACACCACGGGTTTCCTCATAGATGAGTCCAGATATACGTTTTACTCCACCTCTTCTTGCTAAACGACGGATGGCTGGCTTGGTGATACCTTGGATGTTATCACGCAACACCTTCCTGTGACGCTTGGCGCCTCCTTTTCCTAGACCTTTACCTCCTTTTCCTCTGCCTGACATGTTTAACTATTTGTGGTGATTAGTTAAATAATACTTTCCGTCTAACAGCGACTCTTTATATATCACCAACGCGGCCGTAAAAGAAGTATCACACATTTTCAGTTAGCTGTTGTCTGATTGGCTTACGTTGTTTTATTCCGGGAGGTAACTCTGTACTGCCTTAAACTGTGTACACTTTCAATCCACTTTTTCATTCTAGGTCTGAAAAATATAATAATTCATATCAGACAGTAAATTTTTAAGAAAAAACTATTATTGAACAGAAAAAAACTTTCAATCGGAATAAAAATGACTGAAGGAGACAAAAAAAGTTCCAAAATGTTGAAAAGTTTTCATTTTAAGATAGAAAAGTATGATAAATAAATGATAAATGAAAATCACTTTAGACAGTCAAAATTATAAAGATAATTATTTGCTTTCTCTGAACAGACATTTTCATTCAATGTCAATACACATTTCAACTTAATGGAATGGAATTTAGTTGGGGAAAAAATAAACCTCACAGACATATCTAGGAATACTGGTTATCTATTTGTCTATTTGATGTACCCAGAAATTGGATACATCACAGGATTTTACATGCTTGCAGTTTTCTACCTGTCTTTCATAACTCAACATCATCTGTCAAAGCTGTGCTTGCCATCCATCAAAGATCTGCTGCAGGTACTTCAGATCATAAATGAGAGAATGTATGAATAAAACTGTTATTGTTATTACTATTAAAGATTTTTTTTTTAGGTATTACAGTGAAGAAAAGAGATGCCCCTGGCTGCGGGTAAAACTTCTTATGTGTGCATCTTCCTTTCAATTTTATTTTTAAACGCCATTCTATATTTATCCACAGTATGACGATGACAATTTCATCAGCCAATCCAATAAAAATGTTAATGCGCACACATGTACTTACTATTCTGAAGACATCTTTTTGCCAGAAAAGTTTATAATAAGTCTGAAAACTACTTTTTATCATATAAAAAAGCTTATAAGTGCAAGATATATGCTTACATGGACTTCCTACAGTGAAATTTTGTGGGGACTACTTGGACCCGTACCGAAATTATATTAATTTAAATAGAAATTTCATGATTTTGTAAACTAGCAGCAAGACAAGACTCTAAAGTGGACAAAATATATTACTACATACATGATAAAAAATTTCTTTACAATTCTGACTGAAAAAGAGCTCTAAATTTTTGATAAAAGTACCCTGTAATATCAGCTTTTCTAAAAGAAATATTCAAATTAATGAATTATACAAGATATTTAAACTCTAACTTAAAAAAAAAGGTTATATTTTGGCCAGTTGGTGGTTCTCTTTCTTTGGTCTAGACTACTGGTGTAAATAATACATCAAAAGAAGACAAGACAAAACAAGCGAAGAAAAGAAAAGAAAAGAACAGAAGTACAGATAGAAACATTCATATGTTGATCTTTTTTTTATATAATGTACTATTTAATATTCTACACACAAGGACGTACATGTACCATGATAAACAAACACCCCCCTTTTTTTTGTGATGAGACTTGTGTGTATATAATATATATCATAAAATTTATTTTTTGTCTATGTATTGCTTTGCATATAGATGGATTCAACAAGAAGAAATAAAAGAGAGAGAGAGAGATGGGGGGAAAGAGGGGTTCAGCTAGGTTTCTAATTTTCATGTACAACAATTTATAGATTCTTTTTGAAAAATATTGGTGGCCCTGAAAAGGGCCGTTATGTTTTGGTGAAAAAATCACACTTCTTAAGCACGTTCTCCACGGATTCTTCGGGCCAATTGGATATCCTTTGGCATGATGGTTACTCTCTTGGCGTGGATTGCGCACAAGTTGGTATCCTCGAAGAGACCGACCAAGTAGGCTTCGCTGGCTTCCTGTAGGGCCATGACGGCTGAACTCTGGAATCGGAGATCAGTTTTGAAGTCCTGGGCGATTTCACGGACTAATCTCTGGAAGGGGAGTTTCCTGATGAGGAGCTCTGTGCTCTTCTGGTATCTCCTGATTTCTCGGAGAGCGACTGTTCCTGGCCTGTATCTATGTGGTTTCTTGACTCCACCGGTTGCAGGTGCGCTCTTACGGGCGGCCTTGGTGGCAAGTTGTTTTCTTGGAGCTTTACCTCCGGTGGATTTACGTGCAGTTTGCTTTGTTCGTGCCATGATTATTAGCTCTGTGGACGATTTGCTACAGAAAGAATACTTGAAAATTTCGGTGAATGTGTTTTTGTGCTTGCCGGGAGGATTGAAATCACGGTGACGATTGGATCACCACTTACATAAAGCTGGCGTTGATTGGTCCGCATATCTTAAATCTGATTGGACTGATTTGTAAGGGACTTTGACAGTTTTCAATCCATTTTTTACTGAAAAACTGCTCAACCCAAGCTGACAGTAAAAATGCCCCCTTTTTTCATTCATAATTACAGTTTCTGATCATCCCTCATAGCTCAACAATAGTAAATTAGTGTCACGGTTTC
Organism: Mytilus galloprovincialis; assembly: GCF_965363235.1. Lineage (NCBI taxonomy): Eukaryota > Metazoa > Mollusca > Bivalvia > Mytilida > Mytilidae > Mytilus > Mytilus galloprovincialis. The sequence continues at coordinate 31,072 of NW_027468133.1, forward strand.
AATATGATAAATCTGAAGAAGAAAAAAAATAATAATGAAAAAAGGTCAAAATACATGCAGAAACATTAAGGAAAGGAAAGAAAAATAAAACAGGAAAAAATAAAAATAGAATGCAGTTATAACACAAACAAAGCGAAATAGAAAATAAAAAAACAGAAACAAATGGAATTACACATTCCCGACATGACATTGTACGGATCGGCTGAGTTTCTTTATTGTTGTATTATGTCATATTTATGTATATTTAATATAAAAAAAGAAGATGTGGTATGATTTTCATTTGGGCTGGGCACATTTGTCTCATTGTCTGATTGTCGGTGTGTGTGCTTACATCGATTCCACATCTTTAATACACAAACAATAACTAAATAAAGACAGAAAGACAGAGAGAGAGAGAGAGAGAGAGATGCTGAAAAAAAATGGAAAAAGGAAAAGAATGGAAAGTACATATCATATATAAAAGTGTTGACGAAAGAGATAATGTTAACAAAAACTATAAATAATTATAATAATAAAAAAAAACACACACACCTTCTCAGATGAATCTAAGCATGCTCGCATCAATAACCAAGAGAGAGAAATATGAGAGCAGACTTGTATTAAATATAAATACTATCAGTGTTGTTTTTTTTCCCCGACAAACTTTATATGATTTAACTGAGCTACTTGTGGGTTCAAAGAGTCAGAAAGTACGACAATAAATGTTCTGATGAAGAAGACTGAAAAAGTTACTAGACTTAGTGTTATGCTATAAGAACTGTACTTAAATGGGATGCGTTAGAGAGAGAAGAAAAGAAGAATCACGGAAGAAGGGACATTTATATTTTAGACATTTTTTATTTGTTATGTAGTAGAATATATTTTTTTCAATTATGTATGGGGAATAAAGTATTACTAAGATGTACAACAATTTTAGACTCTTTTTGAAAAATATTGGTGGCCCTGAAAAGGGCCGTTGTTAAGTGAGTAATCTGATATATCCACTTTTTACTTGGCAGCTTTCTGGGTCTTCTTTGGCAGAAGTACAGCCTGGATGTTTGGTAAAACACCTCCCTGGGCAATGGTGACACCAGACAAGAGTTTGTTCAACTCTTCGTCGTTTCTGATGGCCAACTGGAGATGACGGGGAATGATTCTGCTCTTCTTGTTGTCACGAGCGGCGTTTCCTGCCAACTCCAATACTTCAGCTGCTAAGTATTCTAAGACAGCTGCGAGGTACACTGGTGCACCGGCACCAACTCTCTCGGCATAGTTTCCTTTCCTCAAAAGTCTGTGGATACGACCGACTGGGAACTGAAGTCCGGCACGGGATGACCTAGACTTTGCCTTTGCTTTTGCTTTTCCTCCTTTTCCTCGTCCTGACATTTTGTACTATTTGGTTGATCGACACTGAGTAAAGTGATACAATTTTTCTTCAAAATTTAGCTTATATACCCACTAAACGGATTGAACGATGTTTTTATTATACACCAATCAGAACGAAGCTCTCTGCGGGCAGTTAGGCTACCGAACATTCAACATGTTATGGGTGCTCTCTCCGAGGTTCGCGTTCAATAAAATCTTTCAATCCGTTTTGCCCAGTATATAAACAAATTGAAAATAATTTTTCACCATTACTTATTTGATTATCAAACCAGTAACATGCCACCCAAAGTAGGAACTAAAGGAGCCAAGAAGGCCGTCACCAAGGCAAAGACTGCCAGACCCGGCGGTGACAAGAAAAGGAGGAGGAAGAGACGTGAATCCTATGCTATCTACATCTACAAAGTCTTGAGACAAGTTCACCCCGACACCGGAGTGTCCTCAAAGGCAATGTCCATCATGAACAGCTTCGTCAACGATATCTTCGAGAGAATCGCAGCAGAGGCCTCCCGATTGGCACACTACAACAAAAGATCTACCATCACATCCCGGGAGATCCAGACCGCTGTCCGTCTTCTCTTACCCGGAGAATTGGCCAAGCACGCTGTCAGTGAAGGTACCAAAGCCGTCACTAAATACACCAGCAGCAAGTAAACAGTCTGAAGTTTATAACTTCACAAACGGCCCTTTTCAGGGCCACCAACATTTTTCAAAAAGAATTTACATTTGTTGTACATCATGTCAAACTTCTAAACAAAGCTATAAATCCCAACCCCCAGCTATAACTACTTTCAAACTATTTCAATAGTATATGGTTACTTTTCTCTTCTTTCTATCTGTATAACAAATATACGTGTATTTCACTCATTCTGTAGTATTTAATTTGTCAAAAATTCAAAGCGTAAATACATAAATCACGAAGAACAAAACAGTGCTTTCATTCCAATTAATAGAGTTGATAAATTTACGATTTCTTTTGCTTTTCGAGAGAAAAAAAATATTGCGAGAATTATTTTACACGGAAACAAGAACATTACCTAATATTAAACCACGCAAAAACTCTATAATTGAATATAACAGAATCTACAGATTTTGTGTGTAAAAGTCCGTGCATTTTGTTTTGAAATTTTCTCTCTTCGTGTAGGCAAATGCACGGATTTGATCTTTGAACGTATTCATAAACCTTCAGAAATATAAATTCTCTAATAAATACAAGAGTAAGAGTAAGGAGTTAATTAAAAAGAAAGCCAGATATTTAAAAAAAAAAAAAGGGGGGATAACGAGAGAGAGAAAACAGTTGCGGATCAGGATCAGGAAAACAAGAAAACGGTTGAAAAAATAATGAACATTAGAGAAAAGAATAGAAGTGGGAGCAAGCTTTGATTTCAAGATTTTGTTTAAAACGATGTACAACAAATCTAAGATTCTTTTTGAAAAATGTTGGTGGCCCTGAAAAGGGCCGTTGTTGATATTAGCTGGGTGGCTGTTTAACCTCCGAATCCGTACAAGGTACGTCCTTGACGTTTCAAAGCGTAGACAACATCCATGGCAGTGACAGTCTTCCTCTTGGCGTGCTCTGTGTATGTGACAGCATCACGGATGACATTTTCCAAGAAAACTTTAAGGACACCACGGGTTTCCTCATAGATGAGTCCAGATATACGTTTTACTCCACCTCTTCTTGCTAAACGACGGATGGCTGGCTTGGTGATACCTTGGATGTTATCACGCAACACCTTCCTGTGACGCTTGGCGCCTCCTTTTCCTAGACCTTTACCTCCTTTTCCTCTGCCTGACATGTTTAACTATTTGTGGTGATTAGTTAAATAATACTTTCCGTCTAACAGCGACTCTTTATATATCACCAACGCGGCCGTAAAAGAAGTATCACACATTTTCAGTTAGCTGTTGTCTGATTGGCTTACGTTGTTTTATTCCGGGAGGTAACTCTGTACTGCCTTAAACTGTGTACACTTTCAATCCACTTTTTCATTCTAGGTCTGAAAAATATAATAATTCATATCAGACAGTAAATTTTTAAGAAAAAACTATTATTGAACAGAAAAAAACTTTCAATCGGAATAAAAATGACTGAAGGAGACAAAAAAAGTTCCAAAATGTTGAAAAGTTTTCATTTTAAGATAGAAAAGTATGATAAATAAATGATAAATGAAAATCACTTTAGACAGTCAAAATTATAAAGATAATTATTTGCTTTCTCTGAACAGACATTTTCATTCAATGTCAATACACATTTCAACTTAATGGAATGGAATTTAGTTGGGGAAAAAATAAACCTCACAGACATATCTAGGAATACTGGTTATCTATTTGTCTATTTGATGTACCCAGAAATTGGATACATCACAGGATTTTACATGCTTGCAGTTTTCTACCTGTCTTTCATAACTCAACATCATCTGTCAAAGCTGTGCTTGCCATCCATCAAAGATCTGCTGCAGGTACTTCAGATCATAAATGAGAGAATGTATGAATAAAACTGTTATTGTTATTACTATTAAAGATTTTTTTTTTAGGTATTACAGTGAAGAAAAGAGATGCCCCTGGCTGCGGGTAAAACTTCTTATGTGTGCATCTTCCTTTCAATTTTATTTTTAAACGCCATTCTATATTTATCCACAGTATGACGATGACAATTTCATCAGCCAATCCAATAAAAATGTTAATGCGCACACATGTACTTACTATTCTGAAGACATCTTTTTGCCAGAAAAGTTTATAATAAGTCTGAAAACTACTTTTTATCATATAAAAAAGCTTATAAGTGCAAGATATATGCTTACATGGACTTCCTACAGTGAAATTTTGTGGGGACTACTTGGACCCGTACCGAAATTATATTAATTTAAATAGAAATTTCATGATTTTGTAAACTAGCAGCAAGACAAGACTCTAAAGTGGACAAAATATATTACTACATACATGATAAAAAATTTCTTTACAATTCTGACTGAAAAAGAGCTCTAAATTTTTGATAAAAGTACCCTGTAATATCAGCTTTTCTAAAAGAAATATTCAAATTAATGAATTATACAAGATATTTAAACTCTAACTTAAAAAAAAAGGTTATATTTTGGCCAGTTGGTGGTTCTCTTTCTTTGGTCTAGACTACTGGTGTAAATAATACATCAAAAGAAGACAAGACAAAACAAGCGAAGAAAAGAAAAGAAAAGAACAGAAGTACAGATAGAAACATTCATATGTTGATCTTTTTTTTATATAATGTACTATTTAATATTCTACACACAAGGACGTACATGTACCATGATAAACAAACACCCCCCTTTTTTTTGTGATGAGACTTGTGTGTATATAATATATATCATAAAATTTATTTTTTGTCTATGTATTGCTTTGCATATAGATGGATTCAACAAGAAGAAATAAAAGAGAGAGAGAGAGATGGGGGGAAAGAGGGGTTCAGCTAGGTTTCTAATTTTCATGTACAACAATTTATAGATTCTTTTTGAAAAATATTGGTGGCCCTGAAAAGGGCCGTTATGTTTTGGTGAAAAAATCACACTTCTTAAGCACGTTCTCCACGGATTCTTCGGGCCAATTGGATATCCTTTGGCATGATGGTTACTCTCTTGGCGTGGATTGCGCACAAGTTGGTATCCTCGAAGAGACCGACCAAGTAGGCTTCGCTGGCTTCCTGTAGGGCCATGACGGCTGAACTCTGGAATCGGAGATCAGTTTTGAAGTCCTGGGCGATTTCACGGACTAATCTCTGGAAGGGGAGTTTCCTGATGAGGAGCTCTGTGCTCTTCTGGTATCTCCTGATTTCTCGGAGAGCGACTGTTCCTGGCCTGTATCTATGTGGTTTCTTGACTCCACCGGTTGCAGGTGCGCTCTTACGGGCGGCCTTGGTGGCAAGTTGTTTTCTTGGAGCTTTACCTCCGGTGGATTTACGTGCAGTTTGCTTTGTTCGTGCCATGATTATTAGCTCTGTGGACGATTTGCTACAGAAAGAATACTTGAAAATTTCGGTGAATGTGTTTTTGTGCTTGCCGGGAGGATTGAAATCACGGTGACGATTGGATCACCACTTACATAAAGCTGGCGTTGATTGGTCCGCATATCTTAAATCTGATTGGACTGATTTGTAAGGGACTTTGACAGTTTTCAATCCATTTTTTACTGAAAAACTGCTCAACCCAAGCTGACAGTAAAAATGCCCCCTTTTTTCATTCATAATTACAGTTTCTGATCATCCCTCATAGCTCAACAATAGTAAATTAGTGTCACGGTTTCAATATGATAAATCTGAAGAAGAAAAAAAATAATAATGAAAAAAGGTCAAAATACATGCAGAAACATTAAGGAAAGGAAAGAAAAATAAAACAGGAAAAAATAAAAATAGAATGCAGTTATAACACAAACAAAGCGAAATAGAAAATAAAAAAACAGAAACAAATGGAATTACACATTCCCGACATGACATTGTACGGATCGGCTGAGTTTCTTTATTGTTGTATTATGTCATATTTATGTATATTTAATATAAAAAAAGAAGATGTGGTATGATTTTCATTTGGGCTGGGCACATTTGTCTCATTGTCTGATTGTCGGTGTGTGTGCTTACATCGATTCCACATCTTTAATACACAAACAATAACTAAATAAAGACAGAAAGACAGAGAGAGAGAGAGAGAGAGAGATGCTGAAAAAAAATGGAAAAAGGAAAAGAATGGAAAGTACATATCATATATAAAAGTGTTGACGAAAGAGATAATGTTAACAAAAACTATAAATAATTATAATAATAAAAAAAAACACACACACCTTCTCAGATGAATCTAAGCATGCTCGCATCAATAACCAAGAGAGAGAAATATGAGAGCAGACTTGTATTAAATATAAATACTATCAGTGTTGTTTTTTTTCCCCGACAAACTTTATATGATTTAACTGAGCTACTTGTGGGTTCAAAGAGTCAGAAAGTACGACAATAAATGTTCTGATGAAGAAGACTGAAAAAGTTACTAGACTTAGTGTTATGCTATAAGAACTGTACTTAAATGGGATGCGTTAGAGAGAGAAGAAAAGAAGAATCACGGAAGAAGGGACATTTATATTTTAGACATTTTTTATTTGTTATGTAGTAGAATATATTTTTTTCAATTATGTATGGGGAATAAAGTATTACTAAGATGTACAACAATTTTAGACTCTTTTTGAAAAATATTGGTGGCCCTGAAAAGGGCCGTTGTTAAGTGAGTAATCTGATATATCCACTTTTTACTTGGCAGCTTTCTGGGTCTTCTTTGGCAGAAGTACAGCCTGGATGTTTGGTAAAACACCTCCCTGGGCAATGGTGACACCAGACAAGAGTTTGTTCAACTCTTCGTCGTTTCTGATGGCCAACTGGAGATGACGGGGAATGATTCTGCTCTTCTTGTTGTCACGAGCGGCGTTTCCTGCCAACTCCAATACTTCAGCTGCTAAGTATTCTAAGACAGCTGCGAGGTACACTGGTGCACCGGCACCAACTCTCTCGGCATAGTTTCCTTTCCTCAAAAGTCTGTGGATACGACCGACTGGGAACTGAAGTCCGGCACGGGATGACCTAGACTTTGCCTTTGCTTTTGCTTTTCCTCCTTTTCCTCGTCCTGACATTTTGTACTATTTGGTTGATCGACACTGAGTAAAGTGATACAATTTTTCTTCAAAATTTAGCTTATATACCCACTAAACGGATTGAACGATGTTTTTATTATACACCAATCAGAACGAAGCTCTCTGCGGGCAGTTAGGCTACCGAACATTCAACATGTTATGGGTGCTCTCTCCGAGGTTCGCGTTCAATAAAATCTTTCAATCCGTTTTGCCCAGTATATAAACAAATTGAAAATAATTTTTCACCATTACTTATTTGATTATCAAACCAGTAACATGCCACCCAAAGTAGGAACTAAAGGAGCCAAGAAGGCCGTCACCAAGGCAAAGACTGCCAGACCCGGCGGTGACAAGAAAAGGAGGAGGAAGAGACGTGAATCCTATGCTATCTACATCTACAAAGTCTTGAGACAAGTTCACCCCGACACCGGAGTGTCCTCAAAGGCAATGTCCATCATGAACAGCTTCGTCAACGATATCTTCGAGAGAATCGCAGCAGAGGCCTCCCGATTGGCACACTACAACAAAAGATCTACCATCACATCCCGGGAGATCCAGACCGCTGTCCGTCTTCTCTTACCCGGAGAATTGGCCAAGCACGCTGTCAGTGAAGGTACCAAAGCCGTCACTAAATACACCAGCAGCAAGTAAACAGTCTGAAGTTTATAACTTCACAAACGGCCCTTTTCAGGGCCACCAACATTTTTCAAAAAGAATTTACATTTGTTGTACATCATGTCAAACTTCTAAACAAAGCTATAAATCCCAACCCCCAGCTATAACTACTTTCAAACTATTTCAATAGTATATGGTTACTTTTCTCTTCTTTCTATCTGTATAACAAATATACGTGTATTTCACTCATTCTGTAGTATTTAATTTGTCAAAAATTCAAAGCGTAAATACATAAATCACGAAGAACAAAACAGTGCTTTCATTCCAATTAATAGAGTTGATAAATTTACGATTTCTTTTGCTTTTCGAGAGAAAAAAAATATTGCGAGAATTATTTTACACGGAAACAAGAACATTACCTAATATTAAACCACGCAAAAACTCTATAATTGAATATAACAGAATCTACAGATTTTGTGTGTAAAAGTCCGTGCATTTTGTTTTGAAATTTTCTCTCTTCGTGTAGGCAAATGCACGGATTTGATCTTTGAACGTATTCATAAACCTTCAGAAATATAAATTCTCTAATAAATACAAGAGTAAGAGTAAGGAGTTAATTAAAAAGAAAGCCAGATATTTAAAAAAAAAAAAAGGGGGGATAACGAGAGAGAGAAAACAGTTGCGGATCAGGATCAGGAAAACAAGAAAACGGTTGAAAAAATAATGAACATTAGAGAAAAGAATAGAAGTGGGAGCAAGCTTTGATTTCAAGATTTTGTTTAAAACGATGTACAACAAATCTAAGATTCTTTTTGAAAAATGTTGGTGGCCCTGAAAAGGGCCGTTGTTGATATTAGCTGGGTGGCTGTTTAACCTCCGAATCCGTACAAGGTACGTCCTTGACGTTTCAAAGCGTAGACAACATCCATGGCAGTGACAGTCTTCCTCTTGGCGTGCTCTGTGTATGTGACAGCATCACGGATGACATTTTCCAAGAAAACTTTAAGGACACCACGGGTTTCCTCATAGATGAGTCCAGATATACGTTTTACTCCACCTCTTCTTGCTAAACGACGGATGGCTGGCTTGGTGATACCTTGGATGTTATCACGCAACACCTTCCTGTGACGCTTGGCGCCTCCTTTTCCTAGACCTTTACCTCCTTTTCCTCTGCCTGACATGTTTAACTATTTGTGGTGATTAGTTAAATAATACTTTCCGTCTAACAGCGACTCTTTATATATCACCAACGCGGCCGTAAAAGAAGTATCACACATTTTCAGTTAGCTGTTGTCTGATTGGCTTACGTTGTTTTATTCCGGGAGGTAACTCTGTACTGCCTTAAACTGTGTACACTTTCAATCCACTTTTTCATTCTAGGTCTGAAAAATATAATAATTCATATCAGACAGTAAATTTTTAAGAAAAAACTATTATTGAACAGAAAAAAACTTTCAATCGGAATAAAAATGACTGAAGGAGACAAAAAAAGTTCCAAAATGTTGAAAAGTTTTCATTTTAAGATAGAAAAGTATGATAAATAAATGATAAATGAAAATCACTTTAGACAGTCAAAATTATAAAGATAATTATTTGCTTTCTCTGAACAGACATTTTCATTCAATGTCAATACACATTTCAACTTAATGGAATGGAATTTAGTTGGGGAAAAAATAAACCTCACAGACATATCTAGGAATACTGGTTATCTATTTGTCTATTTGATGTACCCAGAAATTGGATACATCACAGGATTTTACATGCTTGCAGTTTTCTACCTGTCTTTCATAACTCAACATCATCTGTCAAAGCTGTGCTTGCCATCCATCAAAGATCTGCTGCAGGTACTTCAGATCATAAATGAGAGAATGTATGAATAAAACTGTTATTGTTATTACTATTAAAGATTTTTTTTTTAGGTATTACAGTGAAGAAAAGAGATGCCCCTGGCTGCGGGTAAAACTTCTTATGTGTGCATCTTCCTTTCAATTTTATTTTTAAACGCCATTCTATATTTATCCACAGTATGACGATGACAATTTCATCAGCCAATCCAATAAAAATGTTAATGCGCACACATGTACTTACTATTCTGAAGACATCTTTTTGCCAGAAAAGTTTATAATAAGTCTGAAAACTACTTTTTATCATATAAAAAAGCTTATAAGTGCAAGATATATGCTTACATGGACTTCCTACAGTGAAATTTTGTGGGGACTACTTGGACCCGTACCGAAATTATATTAATTTAAATAGAAATTTCATGATTTTGTAAACTAGCAGCAAGACAAGACTCTAAAGTGGACAAAATATATTACTACATACATGATAAAAAATTTCTTTACAATTCTGACTGAAAAAGAGCTCTAAATTTTTGATAAAAGTACCCTGTAATATCAGCTTTTCTAAAAGAAATATTCAAATTAATGAATTATACAAGATATTTAAACTCTAACTTAAAAAAAAAGGTTATATTTTGGCCAGTTGGTGGTTCTCTTTCTTTGGTCTAGACTACTGGTGTAAATAATACATCAAAAGAAGACAAGACAAAACAAGCGAAGAAAAGAAAAGAAAAGAACAGAAGTACAGATAGAAACATTCATATGTTGATCTTTTTTTTATATAATGTACTATTTAATATTCTACACACAAGGACGTACATGTACCATGATAAACAAACACCCCCCTTTTTTTTGTGATGAGACTTGTGTGTATATAATATATATCATAAAATTTATTTTTTGTCTATGTATTGCTTTGCATATAGATGGATTCAACAAGAAGAAATAAAAGAGAGAGAGAGAGATGGGGGGAAAGAGGGGTTCAGCTAGGTTTCTAATTTTCATGTACAACAATTTATAGATTCTTTTTGAAAAATATTGGTGGCCCTGAAAAGGGCCGTTAT